>NC_040022.1:600000-797716 GCF_000972845.2 Larimichthys crocea
CTGGCCGTGTCAGGTTGAGATGCACTACTCAAAGCAGCCTAATGGGGGCAGTGCGAGCCATACATTACATACTGCTGTTTAAAGTGGAGCAGCAGAGGCAGCAGTGTAACAGCTGTTTTTTTTTTTTTTGCAGTGTTGCTGGTCTCTGTTTTCGGATGGGTGTGTGTTCGGCAGGGCACGGTGCAGAAAGAATGGAGATGAGAGAGAGAGAACTGTTTCCAATAAGTGAAGATTTCACTGGATAGCTTCTAACTACCCACTTTTGAACTGCTCAGAATTCACACTGCAGTGTCAAACATACATGTGTCATCTGTTATTAAGATGTAATTGTTTATATGAGTCACTCTTGTAATAATTCTCCACAGCAATGAGGCCACTTACATCGTCACACAAGCCAGACCCTGAGACGCCTTTTGTTCTAAGAATATCAGAGCACCATTCATGCGTATATTCGTTCAGGTGGCCCTGTTTTCAGTAGAGTACCTCACCTCGGTCATGGTGGTGAGATGCTACCTTTGAGCTTCACGCAAACACTTGCCAACTCCTCTCCCCATCAAGCGTAACATATCTCCCCTGCTGTCAGCTACTGCCCGCAAGCACGTGGCTTAATGTCACAATCAATCAATACACGAATGATGACTGGGGACAAAAATCTCATTCGAGATGAACCTCGGGCAAAATTTATCAGTGATCGTATATATTTAAAGAGTCTTTATTTGATTCTACCAATCCACTGTCATTTCCTTTCAACGCATCTGACATATACAAGCAATGACATACACAGGGTGGCAGCCCAAAGGTCAGAGAAACTCACTTGTAGCTGTGTACGATACAGATTAAAATCTTGGGATTAATTAAGACCATATGAGCAAGGAAAGTAGATCAAGAGGTCGCTTTGGGGAGCAGTCGGTAGCGTAGTGGGTTAGGTGGCCGCCCCGTGTGTGGAGGCTACAGTCCTCGCTGCAGCCGGCCCCGGTTCGAATCCCACATCGGATGGCCATTTGCTGCATGTCACTACCTGTCTATCTTCAGCTGTCCTATCATAAAAGACCAAAAAAATTATCTTTAAAAAAAAAGAGGTTGCTTTGGAATAACAGAGCGTTTGATTTAGAAGTCGTCTCCACATTGTGCACCGGCTGTTCAATTCCAGACACTGCTTACATACCGTACTGCGGATGACTCATGGCCATCCAACATCCAGGACATGGTCAAACGCCCAAACTTATCCACTATGCTCAGACTGCCAATCAGCTCGCCACACCTTCACCCAGCCACCGCTCAACAAAATCACGGCTGTCCCGGCTCCACAATGGTGGAACGAACTCCCCATTGACATGAGGACGGCAGAGACTCTACACATCTTATGTTGCAGCCTGAAAACTCACCTGTTCAGACTGCACCTTGGCCTACTGTATGAAGGTCTTACTGATGCATGATTCTTGCAATTGTTGCATGGCTGAATATTCTTTAACCTCATGATTTACTTGCTCAAATAAAATTGCAGATAATATATAGCCATAAATTGCAAGAAACAGAATAAAACAGAATATGCAGAATACTAAATTGGCTCTGACACTGACAATATAATTGGTTTGATGTATATATATAAAAAGTGTGACAGATCTTGTGTTTGTATGAATATGGGTCAGTGTGTGTTGCCAAATGTGCGTCCTCTTTTATCTTCATTCGCAATATCCGCGTGCATGTGTCCGAGCGCGCGGTGTGGCACGTGTGCCATTTGAACACAGGGCTTGGATTCACCATCAAAGGCTCATTCACAGTGAAGTGGCAGTGGCAGTCTCTCTGCCTGCCACCAGCTCTAATTAGTCATTCACACTGGTTATCGCCAATCAGCATCTTCTTTAAGCTCTTGAGAGCTAACACCACAAGGAGAAGTCATGCACTCAAATATACACACACAAACAAACAAACATGCACGAACACTTGGAAAATGCACGCCTGCATCATCCCTGCAGAAGAAGCAAAGGTGTTTACGAGCATAGAGTGTATATCACAGCATAAATAGCCTATAGCAAAAAGGATATGAGGGCTGTCCGAGTATGATACAGAACATGTATGTGCAAATAAAATGGGCAGAAGCAAAGGAAGCAGAGTGAGATGGTTGAAGCACATAATGTATATTTCTACAGAAAGCTGCTTCAATCATGCCATCACAGCAACAAATTAAATAAATTGGACTTTTTCTTCCAAATCAAGAAAATGCCAAAGCTCTCAACGATTCATATTTAATTAACAGAAAACAAGATAACATATCCACAAATTGATTTTTCTCATTAAATGTTACCAGTGATGTCTGGAAGAAAGGTTTCAATGCACATGTTTCTTTTTTTGCTTTTGCTTACTTCATCAAAAGCTACTTTACTTTGCCCTTCGATAACTCTTATCTGATGAATATTAAGATTTAAAGTTATTCTTTTTTCTTGATGACATGGCTTTGTTTTTTTTTTTGTGTGATTTCATTTATCTGATGGAGACCAAAGACGGAGACTCACTGATACTGAAACTCAAGTTAAATGATTTTAATGACATTAAAACCTCCATTTGACTTTACTCTAGAATGAATGCCTGTTCAGTCTTCTACCGAAACGAGTTAAGAATTAGTAAAATAATTCAAATCCAATTATTTTGATTGATAATAACCTGCCCATGACTCTGAAATATGTCTAGACTAGTTTTGTTCTCTGTTGAGTCAGTGGATTTCATCTGGTGGCTGCCAGAGCAGAGGGATCCAACAAATCTCAACAACAGCCAAGGTTAAGACTTTACCATCTCCATTTTGTTGTTTGGAGAAATCTAAACTGGAAATGACTGCAACCACTGGCATGCAAATAATCACGATCCACAAACCACGATTCCTTTCTTTTATATTCATGATAGTTCCTCACACTCACCAATCCTTGTTTTTTCTCCCTTTTTTTTCCATATCTTACCAGTTCTACCAGTTTTAATCATCCATCTGTGCGAGGCCAAGTTTTCGGAAGGTGTCGAGAGAGTTTATGTGCGGCGCAAAAGCGTATGAAACGGAGAAAAAACAAGTGAGGTGAGAAAAAAGGGGAATGAAACGAGAAAGAAAGAAACATATGCCTTTATTTGACTGCCAAGTGTGCATTGAGGCAAGAAACTGGTCCATCACGGGCTGGAGAGTCACATTTATACCTTATGGGAAAGTTAGAGTGCTGCATTAAAAAGTGGACAAAAACAAAAAGAAGAAAAGCAAATGAGAGAAAGAAGAAGAGACAGAAAGAAAGGTAAAGGAGTTAGCTTTTGGTCAGATCATCTCTTTCCAGGTCAGTGTACCCACTAGCAGCCATTGAATGGAAAATCAACAGTAGAAAATGTCCACTTGCCTCCATAAAGCGATCCATGTGTGGATCCAATCAACATGTACCACTAAAAAAACTATTTGAGATTCCCTTCTTCAATGTTTTCTCTATTTCCTCCTTCCCTTTTGCCCTTGTCGCCCAAACACCCACACTCCTGACTGTTTTTTTTCATCATCAAGCATCAAGAATAGTTTGTCACATCAGTTTAGCCACTCTGCAGAGAAGTGAGAGAGCGCTGACCTTCCTAAAGACAAAGGCTTTCTGCATTTTAAACATCAAGTGTTTTTAAGTAAGTCGGAGCTTGCAGATGGTTGCTTCTGTTTATGCAGTGGGCTATTATCATGTTAGGACCCGCTATCACGGCTGTCACCTCTCATCATGCCCACACACACACACACACGCTGAACTGCTGAAATTCAAAGTGGTAACAACAACAACAAACATTTCAACGGAGGCTTTACATTTAAATATACGTGATCACACATAAGGTAGAAATGTAACAGTCTGAAAGATAAAGGTCCTACAATCATGCACATTTAAACACATAAAGAACACTCACATCTTATTGCCCAGTGCCTCTCATTAAGGACTATTCAAACCATCGCCAAGTTTCTACCACTGACCACCAGCCACTCATTGTCCTCCACACATTTCTATGTGTCCTTTTTTTTTTTTTTGGCCTCGTCCAGTCACCTCTCTGTGCCTGTGTGACTACGCTGTGAGTAATACCATCAGCGATGCAACATCTAGGACACTGAAGGTCAATCAGAGGCCAGTGGGTCTCATCTGGGCCTCATCTGGCTCCCCACAGCCCTCAAATACAGTCCTTCAATTAAATTCTCAGCAGTACGTGCAAGCGCCCGAACCAATTTTAGCTGCTTTTCTCAGCTTTCGGCATGAATTAAACTCAGGCATGTAAATGTCTGTCAGCAGTGTGGGCGTCATTCAGTAATCCAAATTGAATCTGAAGGTTTCCACATGTCCATTCATATTAATTTTATATAAGTACTTTTAATTTCCATTTTATGCTACTGTCTATATATTGATATACAGCCCTGTTCCAAAAATGGTGGCTGTGTATGTGATGATTGAAAAAATAAAAACAGCTGCTTCAACAGTTTGTGGTCTCTTTTGTAATATTTGGCTTTTCATAACGCGGAGAGCATTTTCATTTGGTGACAAGTTGGGACTGCAGGCAGGCCAGTTTAGCACCCAGACTACTTTAGTTCAACATTAATGGTGCTTTCACAAATCCCTTTTTTGCGTGTTCGAGTTTAAAATTATATTTGTAGATGCAGCAACAAATTGTGAAGACAGACAATGTTTTTTTGGAAGTGTTCCTCAGCCCATGCAATGATGTTTTTGATGAAGTGCTGTCTGAAGGCCTGAACAGCACTGCCATACAATATCGGATTCTGGCCTTGTCCCTTGCCTACAGAGATTGCTTCTGTTTCTCTAAATCTTTCAACAATATTATGTATTGCAGACAACAGAATCCACAGATTATACAGAGAGAGGATGCTGTTTGTATACACAACCTAACCTGTCCTGACTTTTTTGAACATGGCCTCAAATTCAAAACAAAATAGGTATATAATTTTCCCTTCCACATTTGATAAGTTGTCTTTGTGCTCTTTCTTATTGAATATATAGAGTTTCAACGTTTTTCACATCATGACATTTTATTTCTATTTACATTTTACACAGCATGCCACCATATTTGGAAATGGGGTTTTACTTTAAATTTGCTAACTAAAAATTGGCCCTACGTTTACCAGCTGCAACACTGAAGAGGTGCTTTCAGATTAATACATCAATACCTTTAATCTAATGATATAATATAGATTCTTCTGATATGGGCCATTCTGCACGTTTTGTATTTTTGTCATCCCTACGTATTACCTTCACCTTCCTACTGTAGCATGTAGCTGAAACTACAGTGGCTGCAACATGGACAAAAACGAGTGTTTAATTTATTCACTGTAGAAACATGGAGATTTAACATGGTTGGCTCCATGGAAGAGGGCCTGCGTCATCTGTCAGTCGATAGTTCCACCTGTGCATTCTCAACATCCAACCTAAATGCATCCCATCGTCCATTTCTGTCATATTCTATATCTCAGACCCCTAAATCTTACATATTGGACTTTTAAGTAAAAGGTAAAAGTTCTTCTTCCACCACTGTATATCAAAAAACATGTATTTCCTTTGGAGGTCCAAAAATTGTCTTTAAACTACTCATTACACATATTAGTGCCAAATTTATGACAATAAATCCTGCTGGCAGGGAAACAAGCAAGAAAGCTTTATAATCTGATAGTGATTGACAGATGAGGACCCTGGTTGTTGTGTCATCAACTCTCCTTGTCCAACAAGTGTGTTTATAACTAACCACTATGACAACCAACAGAGCGGCTCTTTGGTCTGCCTTTTGGATGTGCAGTTAGGTGACTGCAGGTTCAGATCCCCGACAGCTGCTTCACAATAAACAAACACAGAGACAAATAAAATGCCACCCAGCCCCACTTGGCATTCTGTTTTAGGTTTGTGTGTGCACACACAAGTGTTAGAGGGGTATGACAGCTCCGATTGAACCACAATCGGACAATGAATACCAATCTGTGCATTCCCGATTTGTTCTGCCTGCCTTTCTACTCCTCTGTCCTTGTGTATCCAGACTTTTAGTAGCAGCTGCACAACCACTGTGTCTGTCAGGGTTATCTATGGCACAGAGACTCTACATACCCTTTAGGGGACCTTCAGGAGGATCCACAGGGTGACTGGTAACAAGAAAACTTCAGTGGACAGTTTCCCATGCAGAATAAGAATGACTTGGTGGTCTTGCCATTGTCACCTCATAAATGTGATGAGTTTTTTTTTATTCTTTTAATGTATTGCTACTTTGATATAATGGAAATGTCCTTCCATAAACAGTCTTAATTCTATCTGTCTATCTAAGGCGTGGGATGGGTAAATCTTTCTCAAAGATTAACATATATTTTTAGATTCTGTTTATGTCATGCTGACACTGTCTTTGAGCCGCACTGACATTTTCCCTGTGAACAGGATGGGTCAAGAAAAAACATGTTCTTCAGCATGTTCCACTGAGATTGCCTTTTGCTTTGATGACAGCTTTGCACACTCTTGGCATTCTCTGAATCAGCTTCATGACGTAGTCACCTGTAATGGGTTTTTTTGTGTGTCTCAAAAGTTAATTAGTGGAATTTCTTTCCCTTTTTAATACATTTGAGACCGTCAGCTGTGAGGTAGTGTTGGCATACAGCCAACGTTGCCCTATTTGATTACTGCAGTATGACATATTATGGCATGAACCACTCAACTAAGTAAAGAGAAATGACAGTTAATTGTTACTTCGAGACATTAAGGTCAGTCAATCTGGAAAATTTCAAGAACAGAGGACTGCCCCAGGAAAGGAAGACTAAGACTTACCTCTGCTGCAGAAGATAAGTTTATTACAGTGCCAGCCCCAGAAATTGCAAATTAACGAAGGGAGACCAACAAGAACAAGAGAATTGCTTGGTCTGAAGGAAATGACATTAGGACAGTGGAAATCTGTACTTTGGTCTTGTGAGTTCAAATCTGAGTCTTTTTGAAACCGGGAGATGGTGAGTGCATGGTACTGCATCTACATGTGTGGTTCCCGTCAAGGTGGCTACTATGAAGAATCTTAAAGATTATTTTTTGGCCTTTTTTGATGGTACAGCTGAAGATAGACAGGAAGCAGGGGGCAGAGAGAGAGGGGGAGTGACACGCAGTAAACTAGCCGTCCGACGTGGGATTCGAACCGGGGCCAGCTGCAGCGAGGACTATAGCCTCCACACACGGGGCGGCCGGTTAACCCACTACACTACCGACCGCCCCACTATGAAGAATCTTAAATTAAAACATATTATATTTTGTTTACACTTTTTGTTTAAATTAGAATAATTTTAACATTAATATGTGATAATAATAATGAGTAATAATAAGTTTCTTCTTATCTGTGATTCCAACAATAGATGGCAGCCCAATTGTGTTTTTGTGCACACAGAAGTCTGAATATCCGCTTAATATCCTGGTCATGGTCATACTTTGGATAAGCTATTTCTATTTCTCTTCATATCTTTCTCATGAATACATCTGAATATCAAAATAAATAGAGGGTATTGGGGGTTACTATGAAAATGCAACTCACACAAAAAGAGAAATGTAACAGAATAGTAAACAGAGCGCCTCGCTGTCTCGAATGATGAACTCATAAAGTCCTGTACAATATGCCCTTTTGTCAGACTTGAACTAAGAGCATATAGTATAACTAGTTTGCTGTGTGATGTTTGTATACAGCAAATCAACACCAGCGACCTCCACCACTGTTCATGTGATTCCTCTTTAAACTTGCTGGAAATGGAAGAGGAAAGAAGCTTTACAGAGCTCTTTCTTTCTCTCTTTTTTTTCTGTCACCATAGTTTGTGTCTGTCTCCATCTCACAGTTTGAATCTTTAATGCCCCTTTTCTCTTTATATCCCTCTCTCTGTCTGCTCTCCGTCTCTGTCCATCCCACCACATCGCCAATGCACTCCTCTTAGCATATCGGCTTTTGCTTTTTGAACACTTAGGTTTCCATCGCTGTCAGAACCAATCTCAAAATAAAACATGACAGAAATGCAAACTGTTATGGAGTGAAGAAGGGGGAGAAGTGAGAGGGAGACAAAAGAAGTAGGAGGGTTAGGGGTGAAGCAGGGGATGGTCAGGTTGCCTTGAGGAGACTTTATGCTGCTTTGATTCGTCTTGTTTTAGTCCAAAGTCTTTATTATTTCAGTGCACAGAGTACTTTCACTGCAGTTTGGAGAGACAGAGTCATCGTTTTGCCCTGCAGGGGGGAGATGCAGATGGCAAGATGCTCCACTCCTCTCTCATCCCTCACTTCCCTACTCATTTTTCCCCCCTCTTCTCCTCCATTCCTAATGAATCAAGAGAATTAATTATAAAAATATAAAATTAGATGACTGAAAGAATGAGGGAAGAGAAAGGGCATGTAATTACTTATTTCAACATGTGGACAATCTGCCTGAACAATCAAACTATGCGGCTATGTTTGCCTGTGTGTGTTGGATGAATACAGATGATTTGACAGATGTGTGTTTATATGAGTTGCTCTATTACATCAGCACTAATGAACACTAAATATCCATGCTGTGCTGGAAAATCCAAATGTGTATGTGTGACAACAAGGTGCGTTCACGCTCATATTTTAGCTGGATTTCATGAGGATCACCACCCACAATGCGATGTCTAAACAATTGCAAAGTTTTCTTTGAGTTGTTTTGGTCAATGAGAAACAAAACTGTGCATCGCATCAAACATGTGGTTACTCTGCTAAGTCTCAGCTGGTTCAAGCCCCCCCTCCAAGCGCTCCACATTTTGTTTTGATAGAGCCAAACTTATGATTTATACATCCATAATTGTATCTGTCTGATGCTTTTATGATCATTAGACATCCAGCACAATAAAAACAAAAATAAATGACAACACACTTCCATGTCCCCTTGTCCTTTCAGATAGAGATACATATTTTGTTTCTCATTGTGTTGCAGTCCATTGTTCACATGACAGAAATAGTCAAACCCTGCCTTCCCACATCCATGCACTTGGCCAATCGCTGCACTGAACGTGAACGTTGGATTGTCAGTTTTTGGAAAGTGGACACAGCCCTCTCTAAATTCCGACTTGTGTAGCGTGAGGTTGGGTTTCAACCATCCAAAAAGCACTTCTGTTGGAGTAAATGTCACCTTTAGAGGCGACAGAGAGTTATCTTCATAATTTGTTTCCTGTCGCACAGCCTTTGTCCGGGGTTATGTGCTAGTTTTCCAAAAGCTCCGTTTTCCTCCTCCAAACTAAAAAAAGGAACTTGCGGACATGCTCTGAGAGGAGAGGAGAGGAGGGGCGCAGCTGATAGTCAAAAAACACTCACACACACACACACAGAAACCTGTGGTGTATGTGATGTGAAGAGAGGAACCAGCGCAGTGGGGATGTTGCACATCAACACCAACGTGACTCAGTCTCACCTTTTCCCCTTAAGACTCTCTTTTCCTCCTTAACCTTTTCTCTCCTCTTTCTTTAAATCTCATATTATTACTCTTATTCTTCTTCTCCATTATTCAGTAGTCTTTACACCTCTTCTTTGCTACAACTGTCCGTTCTCCTCTGATCATTTATCCATCATCTCTCCTTCCCTTCCTGCCCTTTACAAGCATCACCCTGTCCTTTCGTGTTTTCACCTTTGCATCTGTTCTTTCTTCTCCCTTTCTGCTCTCGCCCTCTCTCTCTCTCTCTGCTGCTGCTGCCAGTCTGCTGCTGTCTGTCTTGCTCCCTGAGGGGATACAGTACAAGTGTTTTTGATTTGGAGCCAGGGTAAAGATGCATCAAACAGCGACAGCTGTGTGTCACACCAACATGTGCACATACACACACACACACACTAACACATCTACATGTGCAATATTTAGGCACACACACTGGTCTGCACACAGGTATGCACACACACACCACACACACACTGGTCTGCACACAGGTATGCACACACACACCACACACACGCGCAGATGCATTCAGCAGACAGGTGCAGCGATAGTCTTGAGGAGAGGCGAGTTAACGTCGAGGTGGAGTGGGAGAAAACAGAGAAGAGAGGATGATTCCACAACAAAGGATGGAGAACAGCAGTTGATTACTTTCAAGATACATGCTTCACCTAAAATACAGTGCACACATGACTGAAAGTGCAGCTCATGAGTGGTGAAGAAGTGTTGTTCTCATGTCAAAGGTCCTTAGAGGTTAAATGTCTATTGATTTTTGCTGATTACGTTGTGATCGTCTGGTCAGCATGGCACTGGTTGGTCACTTTTATTGACCAGCAAAACATCACACTGAGGAGAAGTCATTATACTGACACTACTGAAAGAAGATGGAGCTTTTACATTCTGTAATGAGGTCATTTAGGTGTTTCTCTCTCAGCTTTCTCCCTCTGATTTCTGTTGCGTTACACCTGTCTGGCAACATTTCACCCTATCTGTCACTGAGATGATTTCCTATCATCCAGCGCTTGCTTAATGCCAGACTGCATTAGTTACGAAACATCATTTTCAGATGGCTTTTTCATGTCTCCTTGAAATCTTAATGTGGAAGTCTGCAGCAGATTAAACCATCTTTGAAAGGTGAATCCACCGCACAAAAAGTGGATTTGAAAGTAGAGCTGTGAACAAATAAGAAGAATAACGCAAAGTCATGGCCTTGAGGTAGAGAAACAATAATATCTACTGCAGCAAACTCTATTCCTGAGAAGCCATTATGACTTACACGGGTTTACGTGTTGACATGCACACAGGCTGTTAGTATGCACCGCTGGCCTTGATCCAGCCTCACTTCACAAACATAAAAAATGCATGCAAACATGCACATATCAATGTATAGTACAGCATAGGTGAGAATTTTCAGATGCTTTTTACTGTTCAAGCCTCACCCCGAGGTTAAACTGTTCAAAATGCAAAACTCTGTTGCAAATCTTTACTAATGCCAAAGTCTGTGTAAAGGCAATTCCAAGATTTCTTTCAAAATACATTAAATATGTTGGGAAATAGTTGCTGAAACTTTCAAAATACATTAAATATGTTGGGAAATAGTTGCTGAAAACATGTAAAAAGACTTTGGACGATATATTACTGCAATGTGGGGTTAGAGTTTAAAACAGTTTTTCATCAGTTTTCATTCCAGGATTTTGTGGGCGGTGCTAAAGGGTGGCTCGATGACACACCGAGGCCACCCTGAGCGTAACCCTGCACCCCTAGCAGAGAAATAGAGACCGCAACCTGATTTTGACACCTAATTTCATAAACTTGTTAATATTTTTAATCATTCAAATTTTGCTGAGTGGTTAGTGACACTTTCTTCTTTGGTCTGACAAGCACAGAACACATATTTATTCTTACTTTACATACACCTTAACATTTTAACCAGATCCAAAGTCCTTTGGAAGAAGTGAGGACAGGCAAAAAGTTGGGGAGTATGGACTGTTTTAAACTCTGACGGTGGAAAACGTACTATAAGATTTATGGACTAAGATACAGTAAATAAAACTGGATGAGTTCATCCTTGGATCTATTGCTTTCAGTGTTGGCAGTATCACCTAAACAGACAGCTAAATTCCCCACCGGAGTCTTTAGTGGGATGCACTAAACACCACATTATGAACAGGGATTTTGTCCAGAAGCTCAGTGACTTGACAGCGTTCACCTCACAGAGTCTGGTATCTTTTGATGTCACAGCACTTTTTACCCCCACCGAGGAAACAGTAAAGACAATCAGACAGCGGCTCACACAGAATCTTAGAAAAAAAAAAATCCCCATCAGATCAGATCATCCAGCTACCAGGGTCGTGCTTTGATATGACTTATTTCACGTTCAAAGGGAATTTTTATAAGCAAGGGAGAAGCCATGGGGTCACTCATCTCTTATCATTGTTGGTAACTTGTATATGGAACTTTTTGAGCAGTGACGCCCAGCCCACCAGAACAATACTGGCATGTGTGACACTTTCGACATAATGCGCTGCTGCAGTATCAGAATAACACATCATTAACATCAATTAAGTTTACCCATGAACAGTAAGAGAATGGTAAACTACTGTTCCTAGACGTCTGTGTTCAGGTGAAGCAATGAACATAAAGACCACAGTACAGACCACTACCTTTAACTCTAATCACCACTTACAATATAAGGTTACTTTTAGGAATTCTTTTATACAGAGCAGAACATGCGAGGAGGAGAGTGAGGGAGAATGTCTAACCAAAGTTTTAAAGAGACATTTTTGAAGTCGGATAAAAAGATTTGGTTTCTGCTTGGACACCCCAATGGCAAGATCCTTCCAGAGAGGAAAAGTGGGGTGGTGTATGAGATCTCTTCAAAGAGCTGCAGTGAGCACCACAAAGGTGAAACAGCAAAAGACTCTGGGCAAATAACTTAAAGAGCTTTAGAGACAGAAAACTTCAGACCGAAACTGGTTACACTGCCAACTGGGAAACTGTCAGAGATCATTGTCCAGGAGTCAGTGGACAGAAGAAGGGATATCAAGGAGGCCAACACCAGAGCAGGTAATTAAAAAAGTGTCAATCAAACATCAACCAATGGTTGACCATGTGAAAAATGTCTTATATTCTCCTCATTGCTCCACACAGATGGTAAGTTGGTGTTTGCTGAGTCTGTTGCCGTTGCCTTTTCCACCGCAGGCAAACATAAAAACTTTAATAATGATTTACTTTCTCTTCTTTAAAGTGTGAGGGTCTTGGCCCTTGTTACCATGGTGGTATTTCTTGGTTGTGTTACTCTGACAGGAACCAGATGAAGGGAAACTTATTAGACCTGCACCGTCAGAGCAGCCAAATGTCACAGACGTACACCCACCAACATCTACACAGACACATACCTACTGACAGACAGATACATGTCTCCATCCCGCCATTCAGACAGGCACGTATGTTCAGATATACACATACACCACACATCTGCCATATGCATCCGCTACAGATTAACAAATGTATACACATGAACCCACATGCACACACACACACACACACAGGCTTATCATACCTTTGCCAGAGGCCTTTGGAAATGCCAGCTAAAAGCTCCTCGCAACAACAAGGTGTTGCATTTGCTTTCCCACAAGTGCCACAAGTCACAGACGGCAAGATGAAGGCGGGAGCAGGGGAAAGGGGTGAAACGAAAGGAAAGCGAGAGGAGAGAGCGAGCGAGAACGTGAAGTAATAACATTAACGCAGATTAACATAGTTTGATTCAAAATTTAAGAGGGCCATTAGAAGCTAATTCCACTAAACACGCATTTAAACTCAGAGCGGTGAGCCAATGAAAGGACGACGGAGATGGAAGGAAAGCGCGAGGCCGTTGTTATTGTTATAGTGTGCGCGACATGTTCATTTACAAAAGACACTCATACTCTGTCTTTGAAGATTCGAAGTCCATTGTGACTTCTGCCTTCATAACGCTTTACCATGTTTTTGATCAATTCTTCGCTATCATTTCACTGATAGCTGGTGACTGATACACCAGATGCCTTTCAGACGTGTTTTCGATCATCCATCCCACGCTTTCGTTTCAAAGATCAAAGCTGTTCAAGCTGCCACATAATGGTTCGTGCTCATTTGCCACTTTTTTAGTCTTTTTGTTGTTGTCTTTCTTTCAGCGTATTCACTCACTGCAAGGACAAGGAGCCTTTATGTGTTAAGATGTGTACTGACGCAATAGCTGTAGCCACTGTGTCCAAATCAACCTTATTATACCGAGAAATGTAACATTCATCTGCTGTACACTGACCTATAGTCATAACCAACCATAGCATTGTTACATCTACCTTTCACAATGCTGCCAATGTATCATTCTCACATATGATACAGATCTAGAAAAAAAAGAAAAAAGACTTACTTACTGTATATATTGCCCTACACAAACATCTCACATGCACACACGCCTTTAACGATTCTGAGAAACAGAAAGAGACAGACACGAACCCTCTCCAAATTGCCACAAAGAACATTATACGCTGCGTCTCTTTCCCAAATTGTCGTTTTATCGAGCTAATACCTGACTGACTGACTGAGATAGAGGAGACTATAGCTCGTAAATGAATGAAAATAACCTTTTACCACCAGAGGCTGCGATTTGTTGCCATCCTTTCCTCTACTTTATGCATGAACTGAACAGCAATGATAGTGTGTGTCTATATATATGTATATAAGTATTTGATTATCCCAGTGTGTGACAATGTTGTGTCCACCTATAGTCTGAACCTGCTTACTACAACGTCTGATTCTTCTTCCTGTCTCTCTCTTTATCCATCCATACACGGTCTTTAATATTTCAAGCTCTCTTTTTCCTCCATTTATCTCTGTCTACGGAAGTATATTTGTATTGTTAAGCTGAAATTTAAAGCACATTTGAGGGACAGACCGTGTAGGTGAGAGAGAGACAGCGAGAGAGAGAGTCCATTGCTGCTGATTTAGGACTTAGTAAAGAGAATGAATTGCTACTATTCATCCTTGCAGATGTAGCCTGACTGGGCACTATTCCAACACGTACCACCCATGTAAGTGCCAGTACACACACACACACTAACACCTAGACACACACACACTATGGATGGATTTAGAGGGCAGTAAAATGTCCAGGGCTGCTCTGCAATCTGGTAAATGACCTGGTGATCAAAGCTGAGAGCAGACAGAGTAAGGGAGACCAAAAGCCGTCAGTGTTGAAGTAAGGCTGAATGGGTGCAAAATGTGTGTGCTTTTCTTCATTCAACCTAATACGCAGAGATACATTGAGCATGCCTGCGTCCTGCATGGTTTATTTTGCAGCAATGACCGGCTTGCTGTACATTATCCTACTTATTACACAGACACTCACTGAAGATATCAATAATTTGACACAAAATGTTGAATTAAAGATACATTTATTGATTTTTTTTTCTTTTTTTTTTTAATTGCATCCAATGTGGTTCGCCAGATAGATGATGACAACTGTGTGCATAGCAGCGGTCTATTATACAGAAATAACACACAGTAGAATGCTGCAATTGGCCGCGCCTGATCTTTTTTCACTGTTGTCAGACTGAGTAAAATATATCTATTATTATTAATTATTACTACTATTATAATTATATATATATATATATATATATTATATATATATATATATATAATATATATATATATATATATATATATATATATAAATAAATAAATATAAATAAATCAACATATTGATCTGTTCACCAAACAGCTCTCAGAAGTGAATGTGTGTGTGTCTTCAGACAGATCTATCAAACACTTAAATCCTGTCTATGCAGAAGACAGGCCAAAGCACCGCCAAATAGAGGACTTAATTTCCATGTTTTCTCATTTTATACATATTTTCATCCCACCGGAGTTCTAATGTCAGGCACTTTGTTCACCGTACCAACACAGCATGTGTTACTGATGCAAAGGTCCTGTGAGACACCAACACTGTGCTAAGAAAGAGGGTAAAAGAGGTGCTGAAAGTGACTCATCCTTCTTTAAAGTGTAGTGTGACTGATGCTTGAGCATGACTCTGGTGCTAAGTCAAAGTGAGAGCACTAGTGTTGAATACTGACCTTTAATATTTAAAGTTTCTTATTCGCTCACCAGAGAACTGAGTCATCTTACATTAATGCCTGTGTATGTGTGTGTGTGCGCGGGCATGTGTGTGTGTGTGACGTAATTATGAGCGACGCATTAAGCTGTGGGGAACTGGCAGAGTCATGATGTGCAACCTCATATGGTATGGAAGTGATGTGACAGATCTCAGTGCATGCACATACAGATACACGGTACGCAGTACAACGTGTCACAGGACTGTCATAACATCCTGTTTAGATGTGCATCTCCTGCCCTGATGTGCCTCGGAATAAAGTTCTATATTTAGATCCTGTTTCCACAAACTCCACACAATATGGAGAATATAACTCATGATCATAACAACATTTGCATGTTAGTGAACTTTGCATGACATCATGTATACAAGACACTGCTGCACAGGGGTACTTCCCTCCTCCTTGGCCTCAAAGACTCAAAGAAAACTTTGCAAGAAGTTCATCTCTGGGGTGTCCAAACGGTTCCACAAAGGGCCGGTGTGGCTGCAGGTTTTCCTTTCAAAACCAAACAGCAGCACACCAAACTTGACTCATTTAATCAACTGATTTCAGTATTTAGAGAGCTGATTGGTCAAACTGTGTGCTTTTGGTTGGTTGGAACAAAAACCCGCAGCTTTCACACCAGGATAGTCCAGGGGACTCGGTTTGATTGGTCTTCATTTGGTTTGGTTCACTTTCACACTACAAACCACACCAACTGGTACCATGTCATGCAGTTACAGCTGCTCATTTGGGGGGCGGTATTGCCCAAATTGAGCACCGACCCACGTTTTCAGGCGAACCAGAGTTCGCTTGTTTGGTCCGCACCAAAGTTCGGATGAGCTTTCACACCTGGCCAAATGAAGGAAATGACCTCTGGTCCGTTTAAAGTGGACCAAACCGCTCTGGTGTGAAAGCGCCTATAAAAACAGCACTACTACTGAAATAAATAGTTTGATATGGTGCCAGACTGGCATAATGAGTGGAGACAGAGGGGAAACAGCTAGCACGGATCTGTCAGGACTTAACAAAACACACCAAACAGCACCTTTAAACTTCAGTAATTAACACTTCTTGCAATTTCTTTGGAGCCCTGCGATGAACTGGAGACTTATCCAGGGTGCACCACAACTCTCGCCCAAGCCAGCTGGGATCAGCTCCACTGCCCCACGACCCCGATAAGGATAAGCTGTTACAGAAAACTCTTTCAAGGTACAATGGAGGGATAGTTTTATTGCGAGTTTTTGGGTTGGTGCAATGACTTCCTGGAGTCTCTGCTTGTTGCCTGGCAAGGTTATTACAAAATGTTCATTATTTCTTCCTATTAATTTTGCTTTCATTATAACCACTCAAAATAAATGCGAGGACTGCGTCATTTAAGTCACTTACAACCATCATGGCATCACTATTTGCCCTCCTCCGCTGCTCTGTGTCAGTTATTAGCTCTTTGCACCATCTGAACCAAACTGCTTACATGCATACAATTTGTAAAATCACATTATGATGGTCTTTTACGGTCTATGATTCTGAGTTATAATGATGTCTGTTGACTGCTACTCTGGGTGAAATTGCATTAGGCAACTGGGTTTTGCACCCATAATGGAGTGTTTCCTGCTGCTCCATGAAAGATGATGTAATTTCTCCTCTAATCTGAGCCACGTTGGTGTCCACAGCCAGTAAAGTTGATTGCGGTTGTACGCAAGATTAACTAATTTCAACCTGCAGTATTAACTCTTTCAAGGGCCCAATTCAATTCTTGGTGTAGTGAAGTTGTTTTAGAGCACTAGAGATTTTATTTATGTATTTCAGTTTATTTTTTTCTCACAATTGTGAGGTCATTTAAAAATAAAAGGAAAACAAAGAAAAATTTGGATGTACCATAATGCAGTAGTTAGTAGTAGTATCATTCTACATCCACTGTTTCAGCTAACAACAACAACAAAAAAAGACCTGTCTCATCTCTAAAACCAGCTGCATTTTAATCCCAACACTTCCCACTTTCTTTTTCTTTTCTTTTTGGAGGGAGGGGTTTTGTGTTACCCCACTGGCAAGGCTGCATAACTCTGCATCATTACTCTAAGCCTTTCTCCCTTAATGCTTACTGTAACACTGGTGCCTGCTTGTCCGCCAGCGAGGCTCCAATCAGTCTGCTGTATGGTGTTAAAGTCTTTTTAATCTGTGCGAGTGAAGAAAAAAGATAATTGGAAACAATCGAGGAGAAAGTAAAAGGCACTGAGGCGAGCGTGGTTAGGAGATGTCGGTGCGGGAAAATGTCGGCTTTTATCGCTGTGAGACAAAAGTGATATCAAACATAATGATGCGCGCACATGCCTTCGCAATCACACACACACACACACACACACATATACCAATAGGGGTAATGATTATGCAGCTTATCAGTTTACTGTTTATCAGAGAAGGCAATAACAAAGCCCGAACAATAATTAAGCCATTAGAAATCAAACTGTCAAGTTCAAATGCGCTCGCTTTATCTCTTTCTCACACACACACATGCACACTAAAACTCACACACATTTATTTAAAGGTTCTTTTTACTACAACATCTGTCACAAAGGCGTTTTCTTATTCTATTTTGAAAAAAGTGGCAACCAAAAATCATGACATCCGAACATAAACGGTTCAAAATCAAGTTTCTGTGCTGTCTTATCAACGTTTATTCCTCTGTTTGTGCTCAGTTTAAATGCTAATGTATGCAGTGCTTCATATTTCAGCAGCACTTTCACTTGTGTTGTGTTTTTTTTTTCCCTGTGGTTCCCATAGATTACTTGTCAATCAAGTAATCATCTGTGGGAAGCACACAGTGACTGTAAACAGCAAACAAACACACTACCACCTCTGCAGAGCATGTAAATAACAGAATGTACATTATCTTGCTTTCAAGTCATTTATTGACAGTGACATTTTCTTGTATATATAATAAAGAATGAGATGGCTTATTCAAGGGCCAAGGATTCATTCGGAACGCCTTAGGTCCACCACTCAGGGTCTTTATACTGGCATTGGATAATACAGGCAACACACACAGTTGTCTAATTATCATATTGTCAGTAAATCCTATAGAAATATGCTGGTTTCATTTTTAAACGAAGGCTAAGTGATTTCCTAAACTGTATATATTTTAGTAGCTGCCTTTCACACAGGATTAAATGCTGTATTTGTTGAGGACTATTTTCATCTTTGGTACGCTAAGTGAGGTCTACATAGGAGAACACTGTTGTTCATTAATGTGCTTTAATTGGTTTTTTTTTGTGTGTGGAGGGGTTGCAGGTGCGGAGCGAATAAGCTATTTCAGGCTTTGGATAGGGACAGGAAAAACTTGTTAGAGTGATCAATTCCTTGTTGTTCTTGGTCTTTTCATGGGATTTGTCGACCAGCCATAAGGTTTGATTCGGGTGTGAAGTGAACATCGCAGACTAAGGCAAAGATTTCAGGCCTGTGCTGACCTATGCTCGGTTCTCGCTGTGTCTTCCTCGACTTCCTTTGCTCTCTAACTCGCTTCCACTTCACCCATCTCTACTCTAGCTGTCTCTTGTGTAGTCCAGTAATTGATTATTGCTGCTGTTTCAAGTAAAGGATCTATAGGAGTGTGGATTATTTTGCGAGGCCTCCTCTCTATTCAACTCAGCAGGCAAAAAGAAAAGAAAAAAACTCAGAACCTTGCCGACTTTAGACCAGACCACCAGAAACACAGCCGCATTAACTCACTCACTCACACACACACACACACACACACACACACACACACACCCCTCACCTTTGTCCAGTTTGCATGGGTGTTTTTTTGTATTCAACAATTCCTTGACCTGACTTCATCAGGATTTCTGAGCATGCATGGTAATCTCTGCCTGAGCTCTGACACTTGTTACAAATCACTTGACCCCTGAGCATCAACTTTCTCTTCTTCCCACTGGCTTATACTGGAATAAAAGTGCTAAGGTGTTTTTGGTAAACCGAATGTAACCCCTACTCTATGTATTAAGGCAGACTAACTCTCCAACACCTACTCTTACTGCTTGCCTTTCAATAGAAGGGGCCTGAGTTCATATGACTTTTATGAATTAGTATTTTATTTTTATTCTGCGTTCCTTACCCCAGCAATCATACAAATGATATAAATTAAGGACACAAACCACTGTGCTTTAAATCCAAGGCTACGTTTACACGTAGCCGGGTATGTTGAGAAACGAATATTTCCCTCCCTCCGTTTTCCAAAATAACATCGTGCACATAGCATCGTTTTCAAAAAAGTCAACCCGCATAAATACGCCATCGAGCGCCGTCATAACTACGCCAAGCCTGTGGGTGGCAGTGTAGGAAGAAGGCGAATCCTCTGCAAGCCAATCAGAATAATGCTTCCATGATCATCGTCATAGCAACAAGTAAACATTGGTCGCACTTTTGGCGCCTAAAACTCCGTTTATCTCAATTTACACGCAAAACCGGAGTTTTCCAGAATCTCCACTCTCGCCGGAGTTTTTAGAAAGATTCGTTTTCAGAGGCGAATTCCCCGTTTGCGTGTAAAAGATAGGTACAAACGAAGAGAAATGTCTCCGTTTTTAAAAATACCCGTGTACGTGTAAACAGGGCCCAAATTATCCTGCATCAGGTATTTATTTATAAACAAAACAATCTTGAAAATAATGTAAAAATAAATAAAATAATATCTTCCTTCTTTTCACAGTTCGTAGAAATCAAATTCACAAAATACAGATTTCCTTAAGTACCCTGTAGTTCAATTTTTCAACTTCATTATAGGGGTGGGCGATATATCGAATATACTCGATATATCGCGGCTTGTTCTACGTGAGATGTATGAAATGACTATATCGCGACCATCGAGTACTTGTCACGTAAATGTTTTAAGCCGTCAGCATTTAATTCTCCGTTGTTTCGCCTGTCACTCACTCCTGCTGCTCCTCACAGCAAGCAGCACACTGCCCCGCCCACCCAGAAAAATCCCCTGCGCGCATGCGTACTTTTTGTATCAAGTGAGGAGAGAAGTGAAGAGCACAAGCGAGTTAATTGAAGATGGAGACGGACGACTTGGTTCCGAAGAAAAACAAGTGCGGTCACGCCAGCCGTCTCTCGTTTTCGCGTGGCCACGTCAGCTGCTCCAATATTTTCAAGTGCGCCCTTATTGCGACTTTATGTCAAATACTTTGAGAAAAGTGGGAAAGTCAGCGCTAGCTTACTGCAGCGTGTGGACACTTCCGGTTTTCAAAATAAGACGTGGGTGTTAAATTTATTAAAGGTTTATTTATAAAATATGAAGACTGGTTAAAATTTGATTTAAAAAAAGTGTGTCTCATAAGCCAAGTATGATCCTGCACTGCTTTAAAGCTCATATTTACATTATGAAATGCATTAAAAATTCATAAAAAATATGACACGTGTTAAAATGCTATAAAAAGAGTACAAAACAACAACAACAAAAATATCGAGATATATATCGTGTATCGCGATATAGCTTAAAAATATCGAGATATTGGTTACAGGCCATATCGTGCAGCCCTAATTCAATGTATTACCTGTGGTACCACACAAATAAAATAAACGTATACCCCAGCCGGCAAAACAAAACACCAAATAAAACGTTGCAGGCCTGAAACTTTACCGGTGTTTCTCGAAGTCAGTTTAAACAAAATGGCGTCCAACCGTAGGCACGGAAATTGTCAAGGGGTGGCGAGGATGAACAGCAGCGAGGGAACAGATGTGCGCCATCCTTCTGGGAAACTGCAGCCAGCACGGGTCCCACTCTCGTCGTCTCCTTTAACACATTAAAGTATCTAAGTGTCCATGCCATCACTATTTTGGGGTAAAATTAGACTAACATGACGATAGCATTTCACAATTTAAATTGGTTGGCATGGTTAGCCACAAGCGGGAACTAGCGACTCCATTTACCATTAAACTTGACCGTAATAATACATCACAGTAAATATTTACCTGGGAAGATGAATTCTAAGTAGTTTTCGGATTAACTTTTCGTCAGCTCCAATTAAAATATACTTTTTATCCAAAACTCCCCTCTGTCGGACAACTCTCTCTCTCTGTCGGGCTTTTCTCAGCTTGTTGGCAAAGAAAAAAAACATTGACGCTCACGGACATTTTCGGACCCAGCAGCTAAAATCCCGCCCCTCAATCAAACAACAGACGCCTATTGGCAGGCAAAACATTAAACAACCAATGAATGAAAACAACTCAAAACCAAGTTCGATCTAAACCTGGACAAACGCTATTCAACCTAACATGAAGGGTGTGATGCATTCAAAGACCATAGTAAATATAAACTTCACTTTTGTTTTAAGGCAACTGCATCTATTTCAGTTATATATTTGCTCCCATTACCCTTTTAACTAGGGCTGTCAATCGATTAAAAAAAATTAACTAATTAATCGCAAAAATTTCTGTAATTAATCGCGATTAATCGCGATTAATCTATCAATAAATATATCAATACATTAAATGCATTTTTCTGAGACTGAAGCTTATAATGAATATTTATTTATGTAAAATGATCAAATTAATGTAGAATAAACACAGAGAAAGTATATTTAAATTCATTCATTTTATTGGCTTAAGGTGCACATATGCACAGTGCAAACAGGAAAAAAAGCCAGAATGAGGAAATATACTGACGAGTGCCACACTCCTGTAGTGTAGACTGGGTGTTTTGCTTTGAGGTGATATGTTAAAGTCATGTTACTTCTGTGGAATTTAAATTCGGCTTTGCAAACTGTGCAAATTACCATGTTTTTGTCCAACGAGCCGTCGGGCAACTTTTTAAAATGAAATGTTCCCCCTAAAAGTCCGTCCTTATCCATCTTTCCGCCATAGACTCTCCTTTAGTTAGGATAGATCATAGACGTATATACATAGACGCCGCATTGAGCAGGTTGGTCCGTTGTTGCGATACGTTAACATGTCCGCCATATTGGATGTGGCAGATCTGCCCGTAAACTAAAACAAGCAGGGCCGGTTTTAGCTGTGGGCAATGTGGGCGACCGCCCAGGGCGCAGTCTCCGTGAGGGCTTTAAGTTAATGCCTCTTATACACCCGTTCACACACACACACTAATATATCTGGGAAACAAAGCTCTACTTTGCCACATCCAAAATGGCGGCCGCCACCGGAAGTAAACAAAACCGCGTTAATTGCGTTAATTTTTTAAAATTAATCGACAAAATTAACGCGTTAATTTTGACAGCACTACTTTTAACACATTAAACATAAAAATACACATTAGCATATTGGTTGTGAAATAGTTTAAACTCATATTTCAACCACTGGGCTACACGAGCATTAGCAACAAGGACATCTTTAGAAGAGTCACGTGAAGCAGGGAAGGGTCTATGCTAAACCATTGTTCTCAGTGAGTTGTGAGGGCTTCTCAGAGATTAAAAACTTTAGGAAGGCGACGTTTTGTCTACAACAGGAGTAGGATGTTGAAACTTGGGGGTTCCTCGTGTCTGGTTCTGTCTGTCTAGTGTTTGAATTCGGTTTGCTGGAGACCAGCTGACTCTTTTACCCACAACAAAGCCTTAACAAACCTTTCTCAAAGTGTTCTGACTCTGATCTTAATAACAAAAGAGATGCACAACCATTATTTACATTTAACCTTTATCATTTATTCAAGTTCAGTATCTACACCTCTGCCTAAGTGCAGAAAACCCACGGCAACACAGGGATCTAGTCACTCCTGACAGAGAAGACAAGAGAGTCACAACCCGACACTTCAGACCTTATCTGAGAGGAAGACTCTTTGTCCCCGTGCTGTCCCCACCCTACAATAAGTGGTTATTTTGTTTGTTGTCACAGAGGTGTCTGACAAAGCAGAGCTGAGGTTTACATGCCCCATGCTTCCATACTTACCAAACCAACAAACGTCAACACTTATATGTAATATGCTGCCAATAGACCAGCCCAAAAAGTAAAAAAGATGATTAAATCATTAAATGCAAATCAACAAAAATACAATACAAATAAAGGATATGAGATGTTCTTCTGTTCCTCTTCTTCTGTTTCTTCTGGTGCAGAAGTGTTGACCACTTAAAGCACGCTAGAGGCTGCCATGCAAAGTCCTTACAGCTGATCAGAAAGTGACTAACACATTCACACACACACAAACACTCACACACGTGCACTTACACACTGATGATTCAGCCTTCAGGAGCAATTTGGGGTTTCCAATTTTGCCCAAGGACACTTTGCACGCAGCCTGCAGGGAATCCAACCGACGATCTTCCCATTAGTGGATCCCAGTAATGTTGATCTGCTCTCTCTGCCTCTGCTGAAGCAATGAGGAGGATGTAGATTCTGCTCCTTTTATATACATGGAGCAGAACTCCAGAATTCCACTTCTGGAACAGGAAGGTTCTTTGTCCATATATGGTATTTCCACACAGACACAGACACACACACACACAGCACAAAGACAAAGGTCATCTTTTTTTTTGTTTTAAACATGTCTGACCTTTGAGTTGTTAAAATGACATGCCTGTGCTTTACATTGAATTTGTTTTAACAGGATAAAAAATGGATGATGTGCTTGGTGCTGGTGGCAGCAGAGAGACAGTGTGTGTGTGTGTGTGTGTGTGTGTGTATGTGTGTATGCATCCTTGCCAAGGCCTTAGTAGACATTGCATAGAAAGGTAGCTAAGAGAGCACTTGAAAGGGAACAAAGGAGACACCAAGCAAGTGAAAGAAGAACATGAGGATGCAATGAAAGAGGAATGTCAAAGTGAGTCACTCCAGTCTAACCAGTTAGAAAGATTGGTTTCTGGATGCAAAAGAGCAACCTACCAAACGTCATAAGTAAGAACAAATGAGAAACACGCTCCTCACATACTCTTTGCACCATCTTACTTACTTCAACACCCAACATGGAGCTTGAGATGTCAAGTGTGAATGTATTATGTAGCTGACCAATAAAGAAATCCGCACTGCTTTAGGTTTCAGCATGAATAAAACATGAAAACGTGTCCAATATATATATATATATACGTATATGTGTGTGTGCGTGTGTGATCTAATTAAGTTAGCCGAAAGGACGTGTCATTTTTTGAAACGCTTTCTTAGATCTGTCTGATGAGTATGTGAGATGTGGTTCAATAAATAGAAAGTGTAATTGAGAGGAGAGAGAAAAAAGAAAGAATATGCTACCATTTCAATTTTCAGCTCTGTCCTCTTGCAAGATCGATTCTGTCTCTGAGGGACAGTGACAAGTAGATGAAATTCTTTATCTCTCTACCTCTTTCTCTGTCTCTTGCGCGCACACACACACACACACACACACACACACACGCACACACACATAGACACTGCATTTCTATCCCAGACTCATGACAAACATTCAACAACTGATCTAAAGGGATTTGTATTCGTATATCTATGCGCCCCTTCTTATAACAAATAGAGACAGAGAACTACAGCCAGTAGTTAGAACACATACAGACACAGGATAACATACTTTATAGACACATACCATATAATATGAATATACACTGCATGTGTGTATATTGGCTACATCTTTCACCTTAATTTTCAATTAAAACAGACAAATTAATTTTCAGAATACAGTAGAATTATAACTAACATTTCTCTTCTATTCAAACCGTGATGGTCATAAATCATTTTATACCATCAAATTTATTTCCTTTATTTCTATACTTGGAAAAGTGTCCTCACAAGGACAGAAAGATGACGAAAATCTTCCAAAGTACAAACTTTTGTCTCACCTCTTTGAGGTGATAATTCACATGAGTGCTGTTTCCTTGGCTTTGGCAACGCTTTAGGTGATGAGAGGTTATTGCTTTGCTGTCTTGCACTCACTACAGGTACTGACCTAAAACACTGTAATAAAACAAGACTAAGCTCTGTGAGGCTATAAGAAAAAACACATTGGAAAATGGATAAAAGTTGAGGACCGGAGCTTGTTTCTGATCCCTAGCAGTTGCAGTAAAATAAAGGGTGACAATGGTGGTCTCAGCATAGAGGTCTGGATTTTAAAGGGTTTATGCAGAAACGTTAATATGTTAAGCCATTCTTAAATTCTATAGTTTTGTGAGTGCTGTTTTAAAAAGACCAAAAACAAAGTTCAGCTGAGGCTAATGGGATCATCATGGGTTTTGCACCAGTTCAGTGTATTTGACCATAAATCAATCAAAGTACTGGACAAGTTGAAATTGTGACCTGCTGGAAACATGAATAGAGCTGGTGCTCCAGATTTCAAGCTGTGGAGACATTTCACACTGAAGCAATAAAAAAATATATTATATATTGGCTAGCCAAACCATAAATGTACCAAATTTCATGGCATATAGCTGAACATAGACAGTGTAGGGTGCAACCTCTGTAATTTCTGTCTTGAATATATAACATATCATCACTTTACGTGTTTATCTCCATGGCAGATTGGAGGTGGAGATGATAATGACAAACAAATCTGTTACACAAGATAACTAGTCTAAGTCTATTCATTGCTTGACAGATTAATGGTTATACAAATATATTGTTGTTTGGTTCATCCAGGGTTAAGTTTAGACATGTGGCAAAAAGAGTTATTGCTGCCATTAGTGGTGTGGGAATGATTATATTTCATCAGGTCATACTGATGTTAGTAAGATATCCTGATTATTCTTACAACTAATGCACACTTGAACACACTTTTTCATGAATGCAGGTTAATATTGCGGTTAACACTATCTGCTTCTCTGTGGTACATGCTCATTTCTTTTTTCTCTTTGTCAAGAGTTATAAAACCTTTTATTGTCTGAAGGAAAGCTTTATAGTCAGTGTCTTTACACACATAGAAAGAGGACACTGACACATGTAGAATACATGTAGGGCAACAGAAGGGACTTGTGTTTCTACGAGCTACTCTTGTTTTTCATATCTTCCTTTGTGCATGTTGACGCACATGCATAAATCATACACACTCCTCTTCCTCTGGTTCTCTGAAAGATCCCTTGTTTAATCTAATAAACCTTATCATGCCATCACAGCCTTTGATATGGTAAGCAGGTCACCACTGCGAAAGCCCGGCGTTGTCAGATGAAACGCATGCCGCCATTACAGTTAAAACACAAGCAGCAAAGAGCAGGAAGGGACGGGGAAGAGGAAACGCAAAAAAAATGGAAAGAGATGGAGTGAAAGGAGGAGAGGAGGAGAGGAGGAGAGGAGCAGGAGGCAGAGAAGCCTGGAGGGGTGGAGAACGATGATAGAGAGGGGGAGAGGAGTGCAAAAACTAGCAAGGGAGAGGAGAAGGTGAAGGAAAAAATGAGTTTGGCCATGACATAAAAGCAGACCATACAAGGTTAGTTATCTCCCAAAGCACCTGGTTAGGAGTGAGGTGCATAGAGCAAGACAGCAGAGAAGAGAGAGAGATATAAGGGCGGAGGGAAAATATAGAAGTGTGCAGCTGAGAGCTTAAAACAGAGCATTCTTTAATTCTCTTACATTTACAAAGACAGAAATTTACAAAGAGCAAAATCAAATAGTGAGGATAAGACAGGCCAAGATAAAGAATTTCATTAATTGTCTTTGGGATTTTACAAAAATTTACATTAGGATTATTTTAAAAAAAGGAATATCTTTACATTCTTTGAACAATACTGGAAAAGAAAACAGTTCTAAATACTTTTTCTGTCCCTAAAAGATGGAAAACTTACTGCATGTATGGTGTGTGTGAGGTGCAGAAATTCAGTCACATCGTCATATGATAAAGTTGTGGGAAAAGGGATACGTAAAGTATGTGATAAACATATATTTTCTATGTATTATATTCCTAATTAAAGTGTTGGATGAGAAAAAAAAGGGCAACTCATGTTGCATTCTGCTAAGGTTGCTGGAAAGTGCTCTGCATAACATTTTGTGACAGCTCGTACCTGAAACACTAACACCGACTAAAACTTACAGCGAAATGATGAACTCTGTGAGTGACTATCTTAAAATTTCACAAAGTGATGCTGCGAAATGCTGTATAGCAGTAATGCTGATTGAACCGGTCAGAGGGAACCTTGCGCTTGTTTTGTAAAAGTCAAGCACGCTATGACCATGCAAATTTCCGGGGTGGAAAATATGGAAAGATAAAGAATAATGAAAAGAAGGGACGAGAAGCTGAAGCAGGAGGAAGTGGCTGTATCTGTAGCCGAGGAGATTAACAGAAGTAACAGTGTACAGCACGGAGAGAGCACTGGAGGAACGGAACAGAGGAGGTTAGGTAGGTATGTGACCATGAGATACAACACAAGGTCCGGTTATCTCCTAACACACCCGGTAAAGAGGCATAAATAATGTAAAGCTGACAGCACAGAATATATATTAGACTTCTAATATGCAGAAGCTCAAAGGGGAAGAGGAAAGTGTAGAGGTGTGAGTGTATGAGTATGCCTGCAGAATTTTTCCCCAAGCAGCATATCTTTTTTTTTTTTTAAACTAAAAGGTTCAGAGCCAAAAAATGAGAAATGAGTTTTCTGCAAAATCATCACACAATCATTATTTTGAGCAAGTTTCACACGAGCAACTTACACCTACTCCAAACTGACATGTGTGGCATCCACCACACTTACGCAGGGGTTAGTAGCATTGACACTGTGAACGTAAGAGTACAATGCGAGGTTCTTGCGTTACCAAGTTCACTGGAGCTGGTTAAAGAGATATATTGAAAAACTACGGTTAAGACGAGCAAACTCTCCACTCCTGAAGCACACGGTATCTCACTGACACAAACTCTCCTGCACAAAGGAAGACAAGAAGATGCACAAGGAACTGAGGTATTATTGAGTTTCTGTACATCTAGAAATCCACCTTCCCTTTTTGTCAAATCTTTTTTTTTATGAAGACAGGCCCAATTTCTCAGATTCAGTAACTCCAGAGCCACAGAGAACATTACACAACTGTTTTCACTGCCTGAGTACCGCTCCCCATGACGAGGAAACTGACCTTTATGTGTAAAATCAGCAGGGAGTTTCCCTTGAACTCCCCGCTGATTTCTAAATCTATCAGGTATCAACACACACACCGAGACTGACGGTGTGTCTTCTCAGCGGAATGGGCCAATATTTGTTTCCAAATGTTGCTCTGCGGGTGAATAATAGCTTCCCTCCTGAAAATGGGAATCAGAATCTACCATGAGGTGAGAGTGGAAATGTGGGAAGAGAAGGACGTGCCCCCGTGAAGAGAGGACGAGGAGAGGGAAAGAGGGCAGAAAGCAAAGGGTGAAGCACAGATGGAGAGGCAGGAAAGGAAAAGGGAGATCTAAGGGGAGGGATATGTACTGAGAAAGAGAGAGGGATAGGTAAACAGAGGTGGTATTATGTTTGCTGTAAGGAACAGGCAGGGCTGCGGTGTAATTAATCACAGAGAGAAGAGTGATTCAGACAAGTGATCTGTTCCTCCTCTTGGCCACACACACACACACACACACACACACACACACACACACACACCCTTTAATCCAGCCAACATATATACAAAGTCTCCAAAGACCTGAAATGACTATGTGCACGTAGACAAACGGGTGTGGCTGGTAAAACAATTATATAAAAATCTATACAGTAATGAAGATTTGTTAATTAACTCCCAACCTTTTCTCAGGTTCATCTCTCTCTGCCTCTCTCTCTCTCTCTCTCTCTCTCTGTGGATAGACTGAAAGAGGCTGGGGAGGTTGACTTGTTCCCAGGCAGACATGGCTAATTGAATACAGAATCAACACTCCTCCGCATTGCTTACACGCTACACATGCTAAGTACCTCCATTAGAGAGAAAGAGAGAGAGACAGAGAGAGAGAGAGAGAGGTGAGGGAGGGATAGACACTGTAAAAAAAGAAGAGGAAAACTAAAATGCTTTCACAATATTTTGGCCTTTTTCTTTCCATCCTCGTGTTTCATTATGCACACATTTAATATGCGCATAAAGTGGATGGAAACTGCAGCAAAGAAGAGTGCGGTAGTGACAAGAATCAAAAAGTTTTTTTTTTTTTTTAAAACATCTTCTGCTTCAAGCCTTTCAATTAAAGTCATTACTTTTGGGTTCCTCACCAAATATGTGAGCCTGCACACCACTTCAATCTTGACATGCTTCGCCATACAGTAGATTGACATCACTGTCCTATTTTCCAATGTGAACCAGCATCAATTCTTCAAAAAGGCAGCAGGTTCACTCCATGGATGAGCATTTTCTGGCTATGGTACCTTCATTATTTCCGTTCGTATGGGACACATGGTGTGTGCTATGGGCGTAAGTGACACATGTTGAATTACACGATTCTACTTGATGAAACGTTTCTTTGCACGTGTCTTTACTGGACACAACCCTAAGGTTGTGTGTAAATCAGACGCTGCAGGATGTGCGGGCATATTTATTTGTGCTTTAGATGTCACCACTGCGAACAGCTTCTTGATGACACCATTTTACAGCATAGACTGTAAACCCTGAAACCCACCGGGTTTGTCTCTGTCACGTTGCGGCCACGTTGGTCCAACACGACTCCAAACCGCACTGGGAGCATTTTCAGAAGCGGAAGCGTTTAGCCTGCCAGATTTTGTTTACTCGCTGAGATTTGGTCATTTTCCTTAGGGCATGTGCTCGCAAATATGATTCTAAATGTGTAAATATGCTGCGTAATTAATTTGTTCTGCTTTTGGCTGTTTTTACGACCGGCAGTTTGTAAAGGGGTTTGAAACATTCATTAGAACGGCCGCATACAGCCCCGGTGGCCTTGGCACACATGCAACATTGCGCATCCATGCCCAGTGGAATTTGGGGATAAGATGAACTGTCTTGCAATAAGCTTCCAAAATATTCTCTTTTAACTTTGCTGCAGGTTGAATTCAGCCTCCCCTGTGGCCCAATTCACTGTAGCCTAAATACCCTGACTGAAAATAAATGGGAGGATTGGCATTTTCACCGTTGCATCTGATTTGATCTGAATCGACCCAAAGACTTTGAGCCACTCTGCAGTTTTAAGTTTGTGGGAGTGTAGCTTACCATGAATTATACTGTGCTTAAACAGGCGCCCAGACCCTGTTCATCATCCTCACTTCTTCATTTTCCACCTTCTCTATTTTCAGGTCCCCAGAGGACAATGAATTGAAATGAAGTAATGACACAGTGAATTTACTATGCCTTAGTTCAGCTGAAGGCTAATGATCCGTAGTATTCAGATAATATCCACCGTTTTTAGATTATTCGGCCACTCAGTGTACCCTAGAAAGTGAATCCTTTCTGTGAGGCAACTTAAGGAGGACGTGTTTTTTACTTTGAATTTTGCCACCTTGATTTATGGGCAGTACAAATAGTATCTTTGTCCTATCTGTGTGATGTAAGGGTTGATGATGGCAAGGATCGGCTTCCAACTCAACACAGCATTGACAGAGATGTAAGCTGTTCTGTGATAAGGTAGACAACAGAAAAGTTCTACAGATCTTCTACCCACATACAACATGTCACCCCCAGTGAGGTAGGACTTTGGACCATTGTTATATTCCATCCAAGGAGAGTTAGAAAGCTACCTTGAAATCATTCAGCAAGTCAGACCATCATGTCATTTTGCTGCACAAACTGAGAAATATGTAACAAATATATCCTTCAGTCTTTGTTATGGAATTTTCTATTCTTAGGTAACACAAGGTCACATGTGGGTCTTGAGGTCCTCTGCAGTATTAATTGTTTGTCTTAGACTAGGTGCCACCATATCTGAACACTGTGGTGTCCAGGGTCGAAAAGACCTGTTGCTGCCTTCCTAGACATAATATAGAAAGCTTGCTGTTGACGTTCCAATCTGTGTAAACAGACATCTGTGTCTCCAGACTAGAATATACTGACAATAACACCTCCATGAGTAAAGACATTCTCTTTGACTAATTCTGGGCGTGTAGTATTTGTGTGTTATCTTTGGGTTTACAGTCTATCCACCAGCATGAGTTCTGCAGAATGTGAGACCGACTCAGGCACTTCTGATGAACTTTGAGAGTGTCTCTAATTCTCCTTGGCCAAGTGTCAATAAATAATACAGCATAAGACATCAGAGGCTTCTGAACACTTTCTTCCTTCCTGACCTCACCATTGACCTTTGACTTCAGCAATTTCTCCACAACAGTCTTGATCTTGAATTTCTACATCCAGAAGATACAGGGACAGACAGCTGGGATCATCTTTGTCACTAACAGTTAAATGAAAGTCCAGCAACTACTAATGTTCAGCCCTGCATAGTTTCATGCTGTCAACTCCTGAGGAAAAAAAAAAAAAAAAATCTGGGCTGAAAAAAAAAAAAAAAAAAATCTGGGCTGGCAAGATGTCTAACTTTCGTCACCAGCCACTTGTTCACTTTGGCGCTCTGCCTCTCAGTGCTGGGCAGGTAGTGCACAATGGACTTGTATAAGCTGGTGAGCTGGGACCTGCTGTTCGTAATTTGAAATGAGCTGGCATTGCTGTGGTTTGTGTGACAAAACAATGAGCTAAAAGCTGTGCCGAGCTTTGTTGATTCTCAGTGGGACTGTCAGCACTAGCAAGTCTTTGACATTATAGGTCATATTATAGTCACTGATCGAGTGCTAATGTCAAATTGTCACATAATGTTACATCATGGACCTCCTGCAAATGTATTAATATTAATACCTTCTATTTCTTTGATGTCAGCTTTCAAAAGGTGACATTTACAATTGTAAGGCAGCCCCCCCAGAGACGCGGTCTGTACATGGTGTTCTTTGTAATCAAGTACGTTTTGTTCTTTTACAGCCTTGAATGCAAATCTACAGTGAAACGACGTAAACCCATAAAAAAATATCAAGAATCAATCTGAAATCTGTGCCCTCCAGTCAAGCTAAAACCCATAATTATTTACAATTGATTTCATCTTGAGCACATGTGTGAAGGTTAAAGTGCACACACTGTTTATATGCAGATCTAAGTGTGGCAGTGTATGTCCGTTCACGTGTCCTAGGACGTGGTCACGCACTAGGGCTTATATACGGAAGGGGTTTCTGTGTGTGGATCTATGCTCAGAGGTCAGATCCCAGACAGTATTGATTACCATATTGAGCTGATAATCAATAAACAGCTCATTATTGATCTCACCCAGATAATTGAATAATCACAAACACCTTTCTCAGTCTAAACCCTCCATTTTCTCACTGTAAATCAGTGCTACCATAAGTTTTAAGCCACAGCCGCTTGTAATGGAGAGAAATATGTATCAAATATACATGGTTGCAAGTCAAAATAATGTGATCTCTTTGCTTTAATCTCCACTGCCATTTTCTAATCTTAACCTGTTTTCCATTTTGCCTTTATTCTATGTTTCTGCCATTTGTTATGACAATTTCACTCCCCTGGTTTTTTTGATATCTTTTTCATCTTACTGAATGAGCCAACTTGGTAATGTGGGGCTATAATGCTTGAAGCGTGTTTATCTTAGATTATTCTTCAAGGTTCAATATTTTTTCATTACTGTCTTTTAAAATGTTCCAAAAAAACTCACTTCCCTCAAAACATTATGCAAATGGAATATAAGATATCTGCTTTTACATCTTTATCCGTAATTGTAATATTTGGGGCATTGCTTCCATTATCCCAAGAACAAAAACAGATTTCATTCTTTTTGCTTTTTCGACCAAGAATAAGGTAAAAACATCGCCAGTCCATTTAGGTTCCATATGTTGTATGACTAATAGAAAATTCAGCAGTCTCTCTTTACATTTAAAAACATTTAGGATCAATTTAATTATCATCAAAGGAGGAAAAGAAAGTGAATTCCAGGTGAGTAATCCTTCTTGCCGCCTCTGTGTTTTTCACTGAACCATCCACAGACCGCTGTTGTAGGATTAGAGGATCGTAGGAGTAGGCAACATTAGTAAATGCTGTGTGTAATTCTGGCAGTCACGCCATTTCAACCTTCTCTCGTGTAGCTTGATTGACACTTGAAGAAATACGGGAATGCGCAGATGTAAGCACACACATACACATATATATATGAACACTAATGCCAGTCATGTCTGTGTGTTTCTGTCTCTGCTGCTCTTCCCCAATAGACAACACACATGTAGGTGAGTTAGGGTGGAGCATGTTCAGCTGAGGCAGCTGGAGGATGCTGATAAGAACCAGCCGCTGAGGGAGAGAGAGGCTGAAGAGGCCATGCTTCCACCCAGGTGAGTTGACTTGATTCTGGGATTGCTCAGTGGGTGGACTGGCCTGTGTCTGGGTCTGTACCACTCATTAACACTCTGGGCGCAGAAAAGCTGCAGAAGAAAAAATATTTGAGGGTACGAATGTAGCTTAATATACCACATAATCATTGATGTTACATAATTTTAACTGATTGACACTGTTGTTTTTAAAGAGAAGGACAAATAAACAGCTTCGTTCCTCTTGAATGCCTTAAATATATCTTTATATTGCAATATTATTCAGATGAGGAGTGACTTTATTTTCATTCTTTCAGTTTCAAGTCTAACTTGAATACAACTTTGCCTTTTGGGCACTGTGAGTGAGTTGCCAATGTATTTTGTGTGAGCAAATAGAGCTGTTTTCATTATGAAGCAGACTAAATATTCAGCCTGAAGGATCAGGAAATATTGGCACTGCACAGTTAGCAGTGTGAGAAAATGTCACCAACACATAAACTACTGCAAAAGAATATTTCTTCTTATTCTCTGGTACTGAAAAAAAATGACACTCTTCCCCAATAACACAAGCCTGCATGGGAGGAAACAGCAGTTAAATAATACTGTCAATTTGCTTCCTCACAGGAATACGAGAGTTTTTAGGTTTTTGAAACGTATTCTTGGTGTGTCCTTACCTAAATAATAACTTTTCAGCTTGGAGCTTACAAAAGTGGCTGTGCAATGTGAACACAAGAAAGGCTGTGAAGCAAAAGTGCTGCAATCGATTTTTAAAACAAGACGCCTCACGCCAGTTTGCTGCAAAGAAAAAGAGGTTCGGGAGTGAGAAGTGGGGCGAGACTAAAATTCAGCTGCAAGTCAGAGAAGGTTGAGCGTAGACAGGAGATTAAACGAGAGAAGATGGGGAAGGAGAAGGTGAGACGTGAGCATCGGAGGGGAATCTGGATAAAAAGGATGGAGAGCTTGAGGGAAAAAAGAGAAAAAGGTTGGAGGGTTAAGAGGAGGAAGGGATGAAGGTTAGAGAGCATAGGGGAGTGTATAGAGATAAGAGGTAAAGGGGATCGAGGGGGAACAGGATTACTAAACCCCTGCTTGCAACTTACAGGCACATGGGAGAGCTTAACAAGAGGAACATAGACACACAAATAAATAAAAAAAAAAACTTCTGACATTCACACTCACTGAAGCTGAAGTCAGTCTCAACCGGTAGAACAAACTTAGATGCAGCAGGAGGATATGTGGATATGTCTTTTGCACAGACTATAGTTTGACATTTTGGACTGTACAAATAAAATATACTTAAACTGAAAATTGACTATTTGCAGTATTAACAAAAGAATTTCTTCTGGGCAGTGTGGGATTTATATTTAAACCCTCCATCCAGAGAGCTTTGGCAATGTCACTTGTTTTTTGTTTGTTTGCTGTGCATAGTTTTGTTCATTAAATTGAAGCAATGCCGTGAGTTACCCTGTCTGACTCACATGAAGTAAGCTGTTAGTATAAGCTTGGCATTGGGTGATTATTTCAGACCCCGTCCTTTGTGCTATCTGCGTGTTGCAACCCCCCGTCTGCGTGAAAAGACAACACTGTCCAAGCTTGCAACCTACATGCTGAAAACATAACACATAATCAGGGTATGGTTCAATTGATGCACTATTATATCTTTATTAAAAAGCTTTCTGTCACAAAGGGAAACAAAACTCAACTAAACTGTAAATAGTATTTTAGCAACAACACTATTAGGCCAGGCACGGACCCAGGGTGTCAAAGAATAAGACTGAGAATACACACATCTGACTATCCTTCACATATATTAATGTATCTATCTCAACCCAGCACACAGCCGCTTTTGATTTGTATTTTATATCAATAATCAACTGAACGGTACCCATAATGCACTGAGAACTGACATTCCTTCACTCAGCTAAAAGGTCACTGCGATGTGGGTGAAACGTATTTACGTCATATGAATGTGCTGAACATAGTTCACACACACACACACACATAAAAAAACACACATATAAATATTAGATTTGGTGAGCAAACTGGTCACGTGCACAGACCTACACACACACACACACACACACACGTGCACACATGCATCCTTGGGCCTCACTCTGTAATGATTCTCAATGTCAATAAAAAGGGATTTGACTTGAAAGATTACTGAGTCAAAAAAAATGGGTTTGTGTATGTGTGTGTGTGTGTGTGTGAGTGTGAGAGAGAGAGTGTGAGCTGTCATTGCCTCCAGCAGTCAGTCATGAGGCGCACTAAGCTTGATAAATGATGTGTGTGTGTGTTGTGTCAATGATTATTTACATCACCGACAAAGTAGTGGGTCTGAGTCATGTTGTTTGTGTACTTGTGTGCATGCACACGCTTTAATGATTTGTTAATGACTTTCTATGATGGTTGTGTGAGCTTCCATATGTGCGCACGTACTTTAAAGTGTGTAGCAACTGTGCGCCTTTATTTTGTTTGTGTGCGTTCTTGACGTTGGTGCGGCTGCAAGTGTGTGTGTCAGTGTTTGTATTAAATGGGGAAGAAAGCAGGATTTAATTTGCTTTGTATGTATGTACAGTATGTTTGTGTGTGTGTGTGCGTGTGTGTGTGTGTGTGTGTGTGTGTGTGTGTGTGTGTGTGTGTGTGTGTGTGTGTGTGTGTGTGTGTGTGTGAATGTGAATAATGAAGCTTAGACAAGCTGCTGACTGATATGGATCAAGGCTAAGACCTCATTAATTTCCACCTCCCACTCTGACATATGTCCTGAACTCCTGTCCCACACACACACACACACACACACACACACACACACAAATATGCACACGTACCAATAAAAGAAGCTAAATCTCTAGACCTAAGACACAAATCTATATGCATATGCATATAGACACATTCACGCTCACACACACACACATATATGCTCAGAGTGTCTACCTGTCAATGCATTCATTACAGTACATAGGAGGAGGTGGGAAAGCTGCAGTGAGTCAATTTCTCTGTAAAGCACATCCATTTATATTCACTTGGTGTGTGTTTATATGTGTGTGTGTGTGATTGTGTGTACGGCCTCATACATCATGTCAGTCACAGAAAGTTATAAACCAGTCTCACACTCCGTATGGGCCTTAACACGCATCAATCTCAATCTCAAACCCTGACCCTTTACTATAAAACAAACAACCTTTACAGTGAGCCAATCAAAAGTGAGCAACGGCAGACTGAGTATCGCGTCCAATCAGAGTGAAAGCATAAAATCAGGGTCAGCGGAAAGCAGTAGTGCATTACAGAGCATGGATCATGGGAAGAGTGTGTGTGTGTGTGTGTGTTTCTTTGCATGCTTGCGTGTTTGTGTGTCTGCTGCAGGCATGGTTTATCCAATCACTTGTCATCAGTATTTCTGTCAGTCTGCCAAGAAAAGCCCTCAACAGTGCCATTGTCTTTATAGCCGGCCAAAGACAGACACACATCCATGAACACACACACACACACACAACGCTATGTTCCTTTTTTTTTTTTTTCTCAGCTAGAAGCGAGAGGAAATGCACGATCACATACAAACATGTTAGCACACATTCACCTAAATATAGAGCTTTTATGATTCTTGAAACATGCTCCAAGCACGCATTTTCAATTCACTTTCCAGCATTTGGGAAAAGAGAAAAAAAAAGGCCCTCTATGCACCAGAGAGGCTTTTTGCATGCTGAAAAACATTAGCCATGATTGCAACAAATAGGACTATTATAATTCTATAAATGGTTGGTTACCCTTTAATAGCCAGCTCTATGATAAAAACATCAATAACTGTCTTTAAATGAAGGTATATTAGCAAAATAGATTTTAAATGATGTCGTTGTATAACTCATTTTAGTCACCAGTGGTAAGTTTTCAGTGTCCATAATGTTAGTTGAGCCTTATTCATGTGTGTGCAGCCCACAGTGGATCTGGCAGTTCATGCCACGGTGGGCTCGGTGCTCCCTCCTGGGCAATTACTGTCCGTGGAGAGAGAAAAAAAAATCCTCTTTTTTTTTTTGTTCTTCATTTCTCCCTCCATTTCTCTCTCCACTCTATAACACTCCCCTGGAGGCATGTTGTGTTGTATGTGTGTGGGAAGCATTTAGGAATGAAAGTGAGAAGTTGATTATGTGTCGCTGGGACTGAGGGGCAGCACTGCAGGCATGGTAAATGTGGGACATCACACACGCACACACGCACACACACACACACACACACACACACACACACACACACGCACACACACACAAAGTAAGTAAACAGATGTGCTGATGTTGCTGTTGTTTGCCTACACAGCTCCAGGGTACATATATACCTTCCTGTAATAATCAGTCTACATATGCTGTCATACACTTTATTAATAAGTAAACACGAGTTCTGAATTTTAGTCCAGGTTCAAATTAATGCAGTATTTATTTAAAGTAGTCATAGCTCCAAAAAGTCTGGTCTAACAGAAAGGGATTGGAACTACTTTCCTTTTGTTAGTGTCAAAATACTCTGACATTTGTTGAGTGTTATGTTGCAACAATTTTTATATCTGGAAGAAGAAACAACAGGTGTAGTATTGCACAGTAGCATTTGTTTGATGTTGCATTCAGGCAATCCTTATTAACTCATGGAGACTCAGATAGTCCCTCACTTACAGGTAAGCATGTATCAGTCCTCCAGGACACTTACTGACACCCATGGTGTAAGGACTGGCAGTGCAACAGGTGCCCAAAATGTGTCAGGGGTGCCATCCATGCGAGAGGAATGAGAGTAGAAGAACCTAAGTGCCTTAACTTTCTCCTTTGATTTTCACTGCAGATGTAATATATTTTGGCCACCAGCAGGATTTTGGTTGCACTGCTTCCTCCTTTTGGATAAAAGTAAAGAGACCCTGTTTTAATTCAAGGCTGATGCTTGTGACTGTCCTGCAATAACATGGAAGTTTAAACCTTTCTTTAATGTATCAAATTTGGTGAGTAAGTTTGCAGGTCTGCCCAACTTTCAACTAAAAAGAGTCATGTGTTATAAGCCGATGTAACTGTAACGTGTATGGATAGACTTGGCATGAACATCGGCTTTAACGAGAAGACACTGGTCTATTTTCACGTTTCTTAATGTTCCAAAAGGCTAATATCCGCTTTCATATTTGTCAAGCCAGAAGTCATATAACCATACTGCCTTTTTTTTCTAATACAAACACACACACTAAAGTGTGTCTGCAATATGTTCATTTCCTTCTCTGTCTTTGAGGCAGTTGTTATGGCATGACAAGCTCCTTCACTCATCTTTAACAGCCCAGGAATAAAATTATACTGCCCATATTCCTAAAGGCCTAAAGATGCCGTTCTCAAAGTGGCACAACATAAATCAACCCGGGGGAGTGAAGAGACTTTGAGAGAGACACACACTCACAAAAGAAACAGATTGGAGCAGAGCAGTCCAAATGGGTTTGAGATATCAGTCTCTGAGATATCTGCCTCCACTCCAGATGAATGGATGTAAATGGAATTTTGTTTGTGCCTCTCACAACACTGAAAACTATTACACACAGTTTTTATTTGACTTTCTATTAAATGGAAATAACAACGAGGATCTATGTTGTTGTAATTTGAGTGAACTGACCGTCTAAAGGCGCCTCATTAATTAATTCTTCATTAACGGGGCTGCACTGTAAAGGTCAACCAGTTAAGCCTATTCACCGTAGTCCATAAATATCATGACAGTGACACGTTCTCATTGTTTTGACGCTGTACTCCAGAACATTGGATCTGAACGGAAACAATGCCTTCGACAGGAAAGCACTCGGTTTCAGCTTCAGGGATGTCTGAGGGCATTCACATTCATCCATATTGTTCACATCCAGATGTGTGAACACGCTGTTGTCTGGAGTCACTGGAGCTGGACGTTATTCTCTGCTGATGCTTCTCTCCCGCGCTCCCTCTCCCTTATTTCCTCTGTTTAACATGATTTATCTGCTCTTTATTTTTCCTCTGTCTCCTCTCTCACTCTTTCCTTCCTTCATTAATTACACTGATTCTCTTCGCCTTCTATCTCCGAGACGAGATCATTATTTACTATCCCGTCCCCTCTACCCCCTCTTCCTGTCTTTATTTATCACCCGGCCATTCACTTAAACGCATGTTTCACTGTCCCTTACTTCTCTTGCCTTTTTTTCCCCCCTCATATTTTCACCTCGAGTATCCTTTTTCAATCTATATTCTTTCTTCCTCACCACCCATTTTCATTTTCTTCACCCACAAACGCGAAACTTTTACCCATAATTCCCCCTCTCTATCCAAGCACCTTCCTCTCTCTCTTATCTGTAATGGTTTCTTTCACGGTGAGAGAAAGTGAGTTTTATCAGGAGAGATGGCAGATTGATGGATTTGTGGCAGGGACGATGATTTTGTGATGGCTGGTTTGTGTACAAACATTGTAGCGCATGCATAACAAGTGAAAATGGACGAGAAGTGGATGACAGAGGGGAGATTAAAAAAAAAAAGAAGAGGAGTGAGGAAGAGGATGATTGACAGGGGAAAAGAATAAAGGTAGGCGGAAAGATGCAAAAGTGACGAGTAATAGAACAGCAACATGGGGGGACGGCAGTGGAGGAGCAAAGATTTGTACATTTATACTTTTTCTTTCCACTTGCTCTTATCAGCTACTTGTTCCCTCTGAAGTGTCGCTGACTATTGTGAGTGTACGTCGCCCTGGATGAGGCCATTAGCTAAAAGCCTGTGACTGTAAATTATGAGGCGAGAAATGGGAAGACAGGGCAGCATCTCATAAACAGGGAAGCGGGGCATTATTTGAATAAATAAAAGCCCAAAAAATGACAATGGATGGATGGACAGAAGGAAGGAGAGGCAAATGGAGAACAAGAAAAGGGAGATGAGTGTTAGAAACACTTGGCGTGGCGAGACTCATTGGCTCAAAGTGAAAATGATTATCACTGTAATTCAAATCTCTAACTACACCTCTGTGCACATCTGTCTGCGATGATCCCCATCGTTTTGCATGCTGAATAACATATTCATCAGAGAGGAAGCTGACTGCCAGAGATATAAATCATACGGTTGAATACATTTGTGTTATGTCTAATTTGCCTCGTTTCCGCGCACACAATCTGGAGCTTTGTACTGTGGTTAGGTGGATTTTGGAAGATGTAGATTATATTTAACGCTTCAAAGTTTAGATATTAACAGCCAGTGAAACTGACAAATGTTCCTACAGTTCCAAAAAAGTGTATTATTCGAAATAACACAATAATAAAATAACAATCTAATGTTGAAATCAGATATGGTTTCTCATTTTGCAGTTTGTCCTCTATATCAGAATTCAGATTATTTGTATGTCACTCAAGGTCGACGTTCGCTACAATTCTGTGCTGGCTCGGTGGAGTCAGTGGAGCAACAGTGAGGTTAGGACTGAGCAAAAATGGCTGTATGAACATAGCTGCAGTGGCACAGTGAAAAATGATTCACATATACACGTGAAATAGGAAAGTATAGGTTAAAACACACACACACACACACACACACACACACACACACACACACACACACACACACACACACACACACAAGGGGCCACCGTTTACTGAATACTGGCATTAGGTAAACAGAATAAAATTAGCTGATAATTAGCCTGATCCGCCATCATCAGTGATTATCAAAACACTAATCAAAGCCATAAATAACATTAGACAATCTCACCATACTTCTATACCATCCTATTGGCAAGTCAAACCTAACTAAAGCTCCCTGCACTCCCTGCAGAACATTTTAAACTAAACTCCCTTTTAAAAGTATGACAACTTGAGAATTATTTATGTGACTTTATGTAAAATGTAAAACACATAAGATGAACTGTCAGCCACCACCAGCCTCTTGTGGTTAGCCGTTGCTATTTTAATGAGAAGACCATTTCAAGACTTCTCTATAGAATAGCCTGCGGTCGGTGGATCAGATACATGTTGAATTAAATACTGGCTCCAAACACGTCATGTGGGTGTGACTACATTTTTTTCATCTGTTACCAAAGTTTCCCGCTTCCTGTTTGGTGCTGAAGAGACCTTATCTTGGGCTACCTACAGCCCAATCACAGCATTCCCTCTCTTATTTTTTTTTTTACATTTGTTGCTCATGTGTGCATATGACCGAGGTGATAAGTGTGTGTGTCTGTGTCTGAAAAGAGTCATTTAAGTAGCCTATATAAATGGTTGTGATGATGAAGTGTGTGGATCTTCAGAGTCAGTGCTACTCTGAATAATGCCCGAGGATGCATTTAGACATCCTCTGTGCCACGGCAATCTATCAACGTAATGGCCTGTTTAAATGTGTGTGAGTCTGCGTGTGTGTGTGTGTGTGTGTGTAGTGGAGAGGTTTGCGTCTTTGTATGTTACGTTTCACTGATAGGATTATTTTACGAGCAAAGCATCGACCCTTCAAAGCAGGCACCAGCTCCACAGATGTTACGTGGCACAGTGTGTGTTGCTGAGAATTACAAGACATAAAAGACATAAAATATACTGATCCAACACTTGTTAGGGGCATGATTTCAAATTGAATTGTGATAGATGAGTCTGGGTTTCTTCTAATAAAGACATCCAGCTCCAACACACAGAATCTACTACTACTACTACTACTAATAATAATAATAATAATAATGTGTATATATACATTATACAGCATATATTGGGATGGGATATTTTGAATAAAAACAACAACAACAGAGATTTCTGGAAACACTTTTCAGTCCAACCTGGAAACACTGTCTAGAGTCTGGTGCTGTTTTCCCTGATAATCATGTATAAGTTGAATCTTGTCAGATTTGTATCAGCAATTTTATTATTTTTCTAAATCAGGGGCCACAAAGGAACCACACTTTACAAAGAAGGACCCAGTATTACACAGGAAAAATCTGAGTCTTAGACACTCCACATGCAACATTCTGGTCACTCTTTAGGCATGTGAATAAACAACATATTAACCTGGGGGCAGACCGTCTTTGCAAAAGGCAAATGCAAAATTCACGTGCCAGACAATGTTATTTTTGGAGGAGTAACCTGTCTGAATGCCTGAGCTGCATATTCGTCTCGCACTTTTTCACTTTTGATGGCTTCATTTCACACAACATAAGGAAGTCAGAGTTATAATCGGTTATTTCCCTTTAATGAAATGCTCTGAAGTGAGAGCCAATGCCCCTATTGCCCCAGCCCCGGATCCTCTCATGTTTCCAATCATGATTATTCACTGTGACTACATTATACACTATGTAAATCAACTAGCCAAGTTGAAACTTGCTTAAGGTAGGTTTACCTACCTGTTACATTACATCACTGCAGGGTAATGCTGTGACTCTTTTAAATTAATCTTGCTCTTTACAGACGGAGGAAGATTTTACGAGAGATTCATTAGGCTGGAAGTATCCAGAATAACTATTTTGCTATTTGCCATTTGAACCCCATGGCCATGGCAAATGTTGTTTTAACTATTAATAGCAACTGTAACTTCGGTATTACAGTCTTCATCTTTATTCTCGCCACTATTAACATCCTCATTTTCCTTCTCATTAAAAGGAACCATCTCTCCAGCCCCTTCCTCTCGCTCTCTACTTCCCCTTTCGAGTACTTCTTACACTTTCCTCTCCCCTGGTTCTTCTCCTCTCACTCCTCTTTTTTTCTCTCTCATTTAGCGCTTTGCCTTTCCTCTCTCCCACTCCCACATCTCCTTTCACTTTCCTTCAGTTTCGTCCCATCCTCTCGTTTCACTTTCTCCCCCCCTCTCTCTCTCTCTCTCACTCTCCCTTTCTCTCGCTCTACATGACCTAGTTTCCAGCAACAGCCAACACAGACATCTGGGCTTTGGCTCACGTGCCAGAGAAGGCATGACACCCCTGCTGGGAGGGGGGAGAACGAGGGAGAGGAGGGAAGGGAAGGGTAATGCAGAGAAGGAGAGAGGTGAATAAGAGGTAGAGGGAAGGGGATGCTGAGATGGGGTGATTATGGGAAAAGGATTGGGAGCAACCGGAATAGAAAATCCGACTGGCGAGCAGGGATGAAAGCTTTGTGCTTTGTGAAAAGTGCATTCGAGGAAGGAGTGAGAGAAAGGAAGGAGGAAAGTTGACGCACCAGCCATGCACAGTTTGAAGCAGGCAGCTGGCGTGTAATGTTTATTAGCCATTAGAGTTAGCGTGGCTTAGCAGGGTCACAGTGGCCAAGCAGGCTAAGTCTCTGTGTAATCTCTATGTTAACCAGAGATCATGTCAAGCATACGCAGATGAACCACACGCTGCAACCTAGACACACAGACATCATCCCTTCATCTCCGCCTCCATCTGCTTCCCCTACACTCGCTCTGTCTTTTACCTGTCGGAGAGATATGAACCTGACCCGAACTAAGTAGGATCCTGAAGTATTTCTCTCTGCATGAGTGTATGTAAAAGGTAAATAAATAAATAAATAAATAAAAAAGTCCTATTTGTCAACCTTATTGTGCCGCCTTATCTAACACAAGAGCGTGTAAGAGGCTGCGAATGCGAACCTATACTGGCAGACAGTTTATTATTTGGTCGGAGACAGATTAGAGGTAGCAAAATAGAATTCTGGCATAATTCAGATGACAAAAAGACGGATTATCACTCCTCTCGCCAAAACCTGGTTTAATGTTGAACATTTCCTCCTTGATAGTCTTCCCTTCCTCTCTGAGCTTCTTTCTTCTCCTCCCCCGCTTTCTTTTTTTTCAGTTATCCTCCCTCTTTTTTCCTCCTCCCGTTTTATTTCTCCCCCTCCCGTCTTGGGCTCACCTTAGTGCCCCCATCACTCCTCTTATGTTTTATCCCTTGATCCACCGATATTTTCTTTTAATATCTCCCTTCCCTCCTCTCTCACCTTCCTTTTATTCCTTTTAATCTCCTGTTATTTCTCCATCACACTACCTATCCTTCACTTTTCTTACCCTCGTCTCACTCGCTTTCTCCCTTGGGATCCATCTCATCTTTGATTATTGCTGTCCTTTGGAGTAAAATAGTCCAGCTTTGCTTGATTCCTACACTCTGATTCCTTGCTCCTGTTAAACTAGGACACAGGTAGTTATTGTCTCTGCATTTATAAAGTATTATTAGTTTAAAATCTTTTTTTCCCTTGTTATTCCAACAATAAAATCACTGCGAGTGTACAGTAAGTTAGAATTAAACCTGTAAGTGGGTTATGGGTAACTTTCCTCTCCTGTTTCTCCTTCTAGTAACCTCACTATATTTTTCTGCCTTACTTATGTCCGTCAACCTCCCTCATCCTGTTTTTCCCTTCACGTCTCATCACTCTTTGTCGCCATTTCTGTCAGCTTCTCCCTTCTGTCATTCCTCCTCTTTTTCCCTTTCCCCTTTCAGTACCTAATTTAAGTCTACACCTCACTCTGGGGTCAGAGTAGCTGCAGAAAACGGTAAGATTGAAGGTGAGGGGACTGTGGGATGCTGTGGATGAACTCTCGAAGGAAGAGTTTTAATGCATGTTTGCTCATATTTGTGTAGGTATGTGTGTGTGTCTGCCCGGGTGAGACAGAGCGTATAATGGGAAAAAATAAATACAGAGGCAAGCAGATTGCCATCTGGTCCCGTTGAAATCAGTTAGACTAAATGCAGACGATTGCTCTCTAAGCCAATATAGTCTGGTCATAGTAATGACTTGCTACTTACACCCAAAGAAGTCAAGAATGGCAGCAGGAGATATCACGAAAAAGACAGACGCAGCATATAGAATAGAAATGGGCCAACATTTTATATATGTGAAGCAAAGGTGGAAGTTTATATATGGGAATATAGACCCTATAAACATTATAGATATATCCTGAAACTTGGTGATCATAACCAACCTTGTCTGCATAATGTTCTAACTTGTAACTGTGATATTTCCAAATGGCCCTGAAAGCACCATAAAGTTGTCTTTGTCAATTTAAAGTCCTTATGTGTAGAATTGTTATGTAATTGTAGCCTCTTTATTATTTTAATGACATAATGAAGCTCCCTGTAAAGTATAAGTGTCAAAAACTTTTGTCAAGACTTAATCATCACACATCATCTGTTCAAATAAAGAATTATCAAATAAGCTATAATCATGCACTTGTCTCTCCTGATATTAAGAAATCCTCATGAAAATATCTGAGTATACACAGGTATACGGATTATACCTACTTATTTTTCAATCGGCATTTGGTATACCCACTTCTGAATCTCCTCTGATGTGCCTCCTTCAGTCATGTGAGCTGTGAGCCGATGGCAAAGGCGTGACACAGTTGTCCACTTTTGGTAAGTGGATGGTGAAAGGAATACTTCACTCAAAATGCACTATTATGTAGTCGTCTCACTCATCTCTGGGCCGGTATTGCTAAAGTTGCACCTCTTCTGTTAATGTTAATGTAAAACTCTGCTTATGTTCATTTCATAGTGATCCTTACCCCCTGAAGGCGTTAAGTGATGTTTAGGTGAAGTAGATGTGTAAGAGTAATTTTACATGTCACTGTTCATAACACAGGGTTTGGAGTTTATTCTTTGCTGGATTATCACATCTTTTGGAGCATAAAATATCAGTATACCTACTTCTTCAAGCACTGCTACACCAATGGTGTCAGCCATTCTTTTCTGTCTTGGATGTGTGGAGTGGATGGGTGTATCTTATCCTGTATGTGCCGGCTTTAAGCATAGTACAATCAGTCTGTCGTGGTTGGTTGAAAGACACGTTAGCCTGACACGTGGCAATGGTGATAAAGGTATAACTAACGATACATGTATGGAGCCAGCTAGTGTAAACTACAGTGTTATACCTACACGCTTTGCATCTGAAGAAGGTCCATACAACATTAATGGCTGATACAAAGAGAGATACAAAGCTGCAAGGTCTTACTTCTTGGTGGTGGAGAAAAATACTCAGAGCCTTAACTTAAGAAAAAGTAGCAATAAAAACACTGAATGTCCCTGTAACTAATTTAAAATGTTACTTATGTACGCTGAGTAACACTGAGGTGGAGCTAATTTAACTATTGCTACACTGTTGGGTAATTTAATCCACAGTAATGCATCATTTCTAAATTGAGCGTTTCTTTTGTGTGAGGAATATTAAATTATTTACATTACAGCTGTTAAATAAATGTAAAAAGTACAATATAATAATATAACTGTAGTGGAGGAGAAGTATAACAGTGTGAAATGGAAACATTCAGGTCAAGTACAATAATTTCAAATTTGTATTTACTTACTGTATTTGAGTGAATTTATTTGATTACATTTGATCACTGTTCACATATGAAATTCTATCATTTTTAGTGGTTTGAGCATCACAAACAAAATTCTGTTTATATCCATTGCACTGGTGTGGTGCCAAAACCTGGGCAAATGCAACCCAAACTTTCTGCGTGGCTTAATGCCTGAGGGGTAAAGAAAAAGCCAGAAAGACTGTTTTGTGTGAGTAATGGATCATTTATTCAGTCTTAATGTAGCCAAACGCACATATCTGGCATCCCACCCTGGCAAAAACACAGAAATAATAAATACTGTTTGGGTCTGGAGTACCGTGCAAGCCAAGTGGAGCCAAGTTGAGCTGACCTTAGATATCACAGACAATAACATCACTGTGGCTAGATTGCCAGCGTACTGCACAAAACAGGACAGAACATTAAGTTCAAATAAAAGAGAAATGCAGTGATAGATGAAAAGAAATATACCGGGAAGGGAGAATGAAAGAGAGAGCAGCATGGAGACGTTAGGCAGGTCAAAAGGCTACACCGGCTCAAATGATGCAAGAAGAAGTTAATATCTCTCACAAATACTGGCACAGAGAGAAAATAGTGCACCGGCGCAAATTATCTTCACAGTTACAGTATATCTAACCGTTTGATTGACAGTTTGACTGACTCAGTATCATCTATTTTAGTGATACTGTGTATGTCTGTGCATGCATATTTCCATATTTTCCAGTAACACGAGGTGCCCTTGATAGAGTAATCATTTCGTACCATGGTTGTGTGTGTCTGCTCGTGTGTGTGTACACTGTATGTGTGTGTGTGTGTGTTTCCTGCCACCATCTGTTCTCTATAGGCTGATGATCATCTATCTCCCCATTAACTGTCAGTCACTCTGTTCCCTGTTGACATCGCTCCTCTCACTATCTGAGCTGCAAAGCTACAACAGCGCACCGTTACAGAGGAAAGATGCATGACACAAGAAATAATGTCTGGTTTCTTCAGCCATCCAATTATGTGCATACAGCGCCGCTGTGTTTGTACAGTTGTTTGGACAGTTAGAACTTTCAATCCCCAAGTGCTCGATCGCATTTGCAGCCTTCATTTAAACACATCAGATGAAGATGTCAGCCACCCATTGACGTCAACGCATGCTTTAAAGGAGCTCTGTGAGGTTCCCTAGTGATGTTTACATTTGGTGTTTCTCACCAAAACTTTAACGAACGCGATGCATTTCCTTCCTCGAAACATAAAACATTTGCAAAGCTGGATTTTTTTATTTATTTTGAACCCTGCATTATTTATATGCATGCTCACTCTCTCCTTTGTTGGCACTTTGCCGTGTCTTGGCGCATTACTGCCACCTGCGTGACTAACAAAATGGGGGTGCACAAACAAACAACAAAAAAAAAAAAACAGTAAGGTGTTCCAAAGCATTATTTGAAAAAAATAATTTTACAGATGCATTAAACATTAAATTATGTATGTGCATTTGGGATGATGGTGGAGTAGATTATTAGTAAAAAAAAAAAAAAGAGCCACCATGCAGATGTTGCTGACTTCAGAGAAATAAGCTGCCAGTGTGCGTACTGATGTCTGAGGAGCAAAGAGACGTATCACATTCTGATCATTTTAAATGACTGCAAAGGTTTACGCACACCAGAACAATGTAAGTCAGTCATAAAAGCCGGAATGAACTGTTCACTCATCTACTTTGTTGAAACATTTCTAAGAAATCAGCTTCACAGGAACTGCAAAGAACAGTCTGATTTTTCCTGTCGATTTACAGCACATTCATTTCTGCTGTGGTAAAAAAAAATCATTTTGACTTGATTGTCATTCATTTATACTTTATACATATTGTAAGATAACAAGAAAATATGCCACCCCCTCCTTTTACCCAACATACTCAACCTCAGTTAGCTTCATCCGCCTCCATTCCCATCATTCCTTTGCTCAGCCTCCTCTTCCCCCAACCCCCTCCGCTTTCTTTTCTCCCGAAAAATTATATTTGGTTCTACTGTAGTAAAATATTCATGTCTCAGTCATTGCACTGGAACCATGAATCATACATCTGAAAAAACTGGGAGAGCCAGAGAGGGAAAAAGAGAGGAGGAGACAAGGGAACGGGCAGGAATGAAATGGATACAAATGTAATCACAGGAGGAGCAGGAGGGAGAGAGATGGGAAGAGGTGTCAGACGGGGAGGGAAGAGAAGAGGACATGGGTAGAGTACTACATTGGGAGCCAGAGGTGTAAAAGGCAGAGAGAGAGAGAGAGAGAGAGAGAGAGAGAGAGAGAGAGAGAGTGAGAGAGAGACTGGCAGATGGATGAATGGGAAGGGAAAGCAAGGTTACAGGGAGAAGGACATGGAGGAGGATGTGACGCTGATAAACCAGAGGAGAGGAGGAGGAGGGGTTGGTGAAAAGGGGAGAGGAATAGGAAGTGTGAAATACTGTTTTAAAAAGGTTTGACTTGACTTGCACTGCTGTTGACAGAGTATATACATTCTCACTGCTTAACTTAACTTGATCTGCAGAGTAATATCCTGTGCACAGTTAACACAATATAGAAAATGGATGTCTGATGGCAAGGAGTGAGAATATCCTCAGTATAGCAAACTCTTAAACAGATAGGTGGGTCTATTTTTATGCATTATTTGAATAAAAACAATGAAAAATTGTCGTTTGTTGCCTTATTTTTGATGAGTTATCGAACAATGAAAACTATCGCATAGAGATAATTACAGTGTAAATACATTAAAATGGCCATTGCTGACAAAATGCCAACCATAAATAGCATCAAAAACAAAAACTTGATCAAAAACAAACCTTAATGTTGTGAAAATCTCAAAGATTATAATTTTAAGGGCAGAAAACATGCATTAGTTGCAGCTTTGAATGAACACTGACTGATACATCAGCTCCGATTAGTTGTGGAACGTGTTGCCAGCATCACCGACTCATGCGCAAGTGTGAAAACAGTGTGAGCTCTCAAAGCCTCAAATGACCTTTTATTTTAGCATTTCCACTGAAGAAGTCAGTCAGTGTGATATTTTTCAATAAACCAGATCCCCATAATCCGCCAAGTTTGGTTAAGACATCATTTGTCAAAGTGCCAAACTGATGTTTGTTATTAAAATGCAAGAATGAAATAATCCCAGTGCAGTTTACATCATATTTGTCCTACAAAGACATCAAGAATGAAAAGATTTAGAGGGAAGGGAACAGTGTGTCTCCCACAATAACACTATTCACCTAATTAAATGTGAAAGCATGTCATGTGGCAAAACGGCTCAAGTCACTCCCACTCGTATCGGCTGCACATGTGTGCTCTAACTCTGAAAATGGATAGAGGATGAGACAGGAGGAGGAAGAGTTGCAGTCACAGTCATACAAGCACACATGCACTATACAGACACATGTGGGCACGGATTTCTCATGCTGATGTTGTGAGTGAATACCCAGTGTGCTCAACATTAGCGAAAAAAAAAAAAAAAAAGTGTGAGCCAGCATTTTTCCGGTTTTCCAGAGAAAATTTGCTGCTGATAAAAAATTCAGCACCGGAGCAAAGTGTTGGCTAAGTGACAGCGAAACTGAGATCCAGTAGGAGCAAGTATCCCTCAAGTGTTACAAAAGACCTGCGTAAGCTCTTCTGAGACAGAGTGAGACGGGGGAGGAAGCTGAAGAGAGGAGGCCAGGTGAAACGGGGTCAGCGCTCATCTTCCACTGAACCTTATGAGGGTTGATTATCTCCAGCGCTCCCACACTGACACACACACACACACACACATAGGGCCCTGCAGAGTGTGTGTCTGCATATGTATGTTTCCCTCTCTCTCTTCCTCTGTGGTGTTATTAATGCTGACATACTGTAGCTACTGGCTATGTGCTTACCCTGTCCTCTTTCCAACTCTTGAGTTAAGGCAGATCACAGACACTGCTAACAAACACGCGCATGCATAACCAACATTAAACATATCCGTCCCGAGGGCGAGGTTGAAGGCAAAATGTCATCTGATAGAAGATTGTCTCACATCCTAACGGTGTTTACTGTAAATATGTATAGCAGCCCGTCTGATTTAGTTTAGCCGTTGGCTTCACAAGTGCGTACGTGCAGACGGCCTTCTCTATAGAATTAACAGCATGTTATACAGTCTCTTTGCATTAGGCTATTTTGAGCTGAAGTAAAAAAGGATGTAATAGAGGAAAATATCTTTGAGCTCCTCTGTTTGCCCTTTGGCAAATTAAAGACATGCACACTTTCAAATTCTGTCAGATTTGTCCTCAGTTCGATATGAATAAAGTGTCATTAGCGTATCTTACTGTCAGGTTTCCCATGAAATCATGAAACGGATTGATGTCACGTCGCTGTGTCATCAATAATGCACGTAATCCTGCTTGGACTTTTTGTCGTATCTCGCATAGGAAGCCATTTTCCTGCAGCCAATTCAATGTCCTGAGTAATGCAATGAAAAAAAGGAGTGTATCAATTCAATACCTCACAAAAAATGTAGCCAAGAAACAATATGCAACTTTATTGCTTTGCAGTAAATGATGTCCTCTTATTTTCCCGTCCATATCTCTGGTCTGACTACCTGTCTGGCAGGTTTTTGTGCAGGATTTTGTGAGGTTATATAGGTAGGGCCTTTGCTCGGGTTTGTTCTCTGTCTCTGTCAGTTATTATTTTTCATTAGAGTTTGCAATTCTGCCAGAGACTTTTTATTAATCATAATAAAATCCAAAAGACAATACTGATATGAACAATACATATGGTGCAAAATATTCCCTGAATTGAATCTCTCCATTGTTTAAGATGTTATGCATTGACACAAAGTGCCGTAGCGAGATGACCACAATGAAAATATCACTCTATTGATACCTAGAGATGGTATATTGAACGAACAAACAAATGGAATCAGCATTTAGAATGTGTGCCAACTCGAACCCACGAGTTGTTAGCAGCAGAGTTTCTTGCCCTTCAGCTCTGGTCCTCGGATCAGCACCATGAACATTGGTCGTGACACGGTTTAGTGCAGAGTGTTTTAAAAGATAGAGTTGAGCAGAAAAGCAGGAGGATTTGCATTATGCATGTACTGCAATCCTGCACTCCAAGTCAACACTACATATTTAATCCAAACAAACAATCCTGCATCAAAGCATATGTGCTGCCTGTAAATAAGTCACCAGGGCGTAAGATACAAAAAAAGCTGGTTCCTCATCTGTGTGCAGTATAATAGGCTGAAATGTATAGAAACAGTAACAGAGTATCATGGTCTTATAAAACGTTAAAAGAAATATGGTATTGATGGTCGCTATGCTGCTTACACAGCTCAAAACTTTTGCTACTCGCTTGCAATGACAAAAGGAGAAGGATTTGGCAGGACTGTCCCAGCTGAGAGAGCCAATCCACTTCTAATTACGCTGTTCCCTTCCTTCAACCGATTGCTCTCCGCCTGAAAGTCTTCACCAGAGAGCTCACTTATGGCAAGAGGGAAACGGGACGAAAGGTGTGCTAAAGTGGAACACAATCCAGCTGAGATAGCTGAGACTTTGTGAAAGGTAGTCCCATGTGGTTCCATTCATTCAGTCAGTGGAAAAATCTCCCAGCAGGCCCTGAAAATCAGACTTTTTTATAACTAAAATGAGACAAGCTGCACCAAACCAAAGGCTTTCATCCAGTCTAACATTTTTTTGACTGTTTTGGGGTGTTTGGATGTGATTTCCTTTTTCTTTCCCACCCAAACATGCATCTTATGATAGGATACACTAGGAAAGTGTTTTCTCTAAAAAGTTTGTGACTATACATATTCCAGTTAATCAAAGGGGGTTTTAAGTAATTTATTTTGCCTTAAGGTCCAGTGTGTAAGATTTAGGATTTAGTATTTACAGAGTAGGGCAGAAATGGAATAAAGTATGCACATAACATTTTCTTCATTAGTTTATAATCAGCTGAAAATAAGAATTGTTATGTTTTCGTTAGCATAGAATGAGCTTTTTATATCTACAGCATATTGAACCGCCATGTAGACAAACTAAACACTGGCTCTAGATATGTCTTTCTAGTTATTATAGTTCTAGTTTCTCCTTCGTGACAGGAAGGAGACAGTGAGGCAAGGGGGTTGCAATTAGCAACTACACCTCTAGATGGCAGTAAATTCTAAACACTGCTCTTTAAGTCCTCCTGGTTCACCATAATGGAATACAGTGGTCCCTCATTTATCGCGGGGGATACGTTCTAAATAACCCGCAATAAACGAAATCCGCGAAGTAAGTTTTACAATTATTATACATGTTTTAAGGCCCTAAAACCCCTACCCACACACTTTAATACACCCTTTTACATGCATTTTGTACAGTACTCCCTTAGTTTATCAGAACGCAGAACACATGTGCGGGTCTTTCTTTAGCCAATTTAGGACACAGAACACAATGCGCGTTCATACTGTACAGTACACTGTAAAATAAAGCATGCAAAATTGCACTAAAAAAACCTGCGAAACAGCGAGTCCGCGAAAAGTGAACCGCGTTATAGCGAGGGACAACTGTACTTAATAACATAACATAAAAAATGTGGACAGGACAGGACTGGTGTAAAAAATTGTAATTGTAAAACATGAATCCACAAGTACACCAAATCTGAATTTGATTACACTTCTTAATAAGGACTAACTAAGCACTCTCTACTGCACACCGGTTCATGACAGGATTTTAAAAAAAGGATACAGCAGCACATTTGAGAGCATACCGCTCTTAAAGTTAGCCTTAAGCGTGAACAATGGCTCAGTGTTTTATAATGATTTATGTCATAGCACAGCAGTTCCTGGCACCTCACCTCTGTGAATTTTCTGGTCTAATTTCTCTCTGGTGCTCCAATCTATACGAGCAGCTGAAGTATGGACATTTGACCTCGGCCTGATCACAGCTTTCCAGGTCTAAATGAATTATAGATGCTGAAATTTCTCATTGATTTAGTAACTGGCAGATGGGACAGTGGTCCTGGGTCATAAAGCTGTAATGAGGGAGATGTTTTAGACCTTTCTCGCACACTAGTTTCTGCTCACAGGCTTGAAGTATAGGAGTGTAAAATAGTCTGAAATATAGCGCCGCAGATCGTCACCTCGCTATGACAAAACACGTTTACATAAGCGTGGAAATAAAATGAAACAAGCAAGCCGAAAGAGAGCACTGATAAATATAAGAGTGGTCAACTGATGGGGCAACTTAGGGGAAATTTCAAATGATATTGCTTCATTCATTTTTGTGTCCTGTGCCTTAACTACAAAATAAGTCATCTGTCAGTGTCTTCCAAAATGACCCATGTGACTTTTGGGGAGAGATGGGATGCCATCATCCGTGGTAACATCTTCCCAATGAGATTTTGTGCTGTTATTCTGCCTCTTCATCTTAGATTTGAACAGAAAAAAATATATTTTTGATGTCCGTCAGTCTAGTTTCTTAGGTTCATTTTAAAATCCTGGATTATTCCATTCAAATAAAGAATGTTTTCCAATGAGACGGCTCCTAGCAACCATGAGATGACCTGTATCTGTTGTAACAGTTGCGTTATTCAGCCGTTGTGATATTATTAAGGCTGTTATGGAATTAGCCACCTGCAAGTGACAATAATCCAGTACTGGCCAGCTGGTATTGAGGACTAATCACCATACTGTAGGCTGAGCATGAGAGGAATTTCTCTATCCACGTCATTCCACCTTTGTCTCTGTCCTACTTTATTCCTCATGTCATGTTTCTCTTCATCTTGACTCTTGTCACATTATAAATATTTGAACTTTTCAATATCCCTCGTACTCCTTTTCACAAGAGTCTCTCACACACACGCCACTGTCCTTGGCTTTCTCCCTTTTATCTTCATTTTTCCAATATCACCAACATGTCCGTAGGGTTCGGTATGAGAGAAGAGTGAAGTGAAGCACCTTAATATTAGCAAGGAGGGTTGGAAAGGTAGGGGAGGACACTGGGGGTCTATGAACTGAAATAGCAATGTTCGTCACAAAACTGAAATGAAACCTTGGTCTCTGTCTTTTCTCTTTCAGCACTTCGACTTTTATTACGAGAGCTCATCCACCAGAAGGACAGCTTACCCTGCTCTCCACTTCAGCTGTGTGACCATTGCTTTTCGAAGCAAGAACTGTTTTCCACAACTTAATTTCAAGGTTTAAAAGGATAATAACACAAGCAATTTTTGCATTTGCACAACTGTGCTTTAGGCTGTTCCTCCTAATGGACAATCAGAAGTACACAGTAGAATGATAAAAAGTAATAGTAGCTGTAGATTAAAGGATTCATTTTCTTCACCCAGAAGAAGCAATTTACTCTCATTCATTCTTGTACAGTATGAAAAACAACTTCCACGGGGCAGAAAGATTGGTACAGTTTCATTTTATTTCCATTGAGCTTTAGTTAAGTGGTTTCCAATCAGCTTAATGTTAAAGTGAACTTTTTTTCTTAATCACCTGTCATTCACAGTAAGACATTTACGTATGTCTAAGCTAAGGAACAATTCTTCAGAAGCAAACAGAACGGTCCACTTAATGTATTCCTGTGGAAGTAAGAGATCCAATTTTACATCCATCCATTCATCCTTGCAAACACACACAGAAAAGAGCGTTGAAGGGAACCATAGTGCAACACGATCAAGGTTCTCATGGGTCCATCTGAACCTTAGGATATGGGACTAATAAAGGTTTGGATCCAAATCTTGTATGGTCAGTCAGATCTATTACCAGGTCTGTTTAACATTAGGTGTAAAAACCAAAGCCATTGGGTGTGTAATGAAGGTAGTACTCAATGACCTGCACGAGCGAGTCTTCCTGCCCAGGAGGGTCAGAGACCAGAGGTCAGATTCATCTCAGAGGACAGTAAATCAGTAGATAACATTAGCAGTGGAAGCAAATGAGCTGAATAGTTAAAAAGGGCAAACAGTCAAAGTTGGTGTTGAAACAAGACATGGTAGACTTCAGTGTGGTCAAGTTAGCACTGATCAATATGTAATGTCCAGCAAAAAGATTCTGAGAAGCATTTCTGGAGATGGTGTTGGTCTTCTAAAGTTTATGAAAAGGTCAAGAAATCCTATTATGGACAAAATCCCTACCGATTTAGAACCATGGACAGGGTTAGCACTCACTGAACAACAACTGCAATGGGACATTTTCTCAGACTATTGGGGTTTCAGATAATGGGCGATCGGAAAACAATGGTGTGACACCAGAGATGGTGTGGAGGTGGAAAGTGAAAAATTGGGTGAAGAAGGTAGTGTTTGTGACGTGATGGGGAGTGATAGCTCGGTAACACCAGTCCATAGAGACACATGGGGAGAAAATGGCTGTAATGATGATGTTATTATCAGTCACTCACACACTGACACATGCAGCTTTTCGTGAGTACACACACAAAAAAACAAAACACTCACACACAAACAAACAGGTCCAGAACAACAGAAATTGAGAGTGAGACTTTCCCTTACACATGACAGACTAGGTCATGTTATGTATCTTTCCTGAAGTCCTGTCCTGTTTTTGTTTTTTTTGGAATTTGAATTTGCCACGGACGGAGTGAGTGCGGGACACTCGGGATTTGGATGCGTCATCCATGCTAAAAATGCCGGAGGAAATCTGTAATACAACTCATCTCAAATGCTCAAATTTTTCCACTTATGTGACACTGACCTTATCTCTTCATTGCTATCTAAACAGTGAAAAATCTGATTCTGTTCCGTTTTAATCCCCCCGTGAAGATGACGAGGCGACAAATTAGATTTTTAACAGGTAGTGAAGATCCCTCCATGCCCGCATTGGTAGTCATTACAGACAGTCCCCATTTATTCTGAATTAGCTCTTTACACACTCGTAACAGCTGCTGATGTCCTTCCATAACTCTTATGGCACTCTTTAAGCATTTTGCAAAATACACTGAAAAGAAGACGATACAAAAGAAGACAAAGCGTTGCTACATGATACGCATTCTCGCACACTTTAACAACTTGCTTTTGCTCTCCCCTTCTGTCTCCCTTTTTCTGTGTGTGTGTGTGTGTGTGTGTGTGTGTGTCAGATGAGATTCATGCACCTGATCCGTTTGAGACAAATCCTGCTGGCGGGGACCCTGTTTAAAAAAAAGCGTGCACACATGCACCTTGCAAGGGGCACATAGTTTATGCTCATTTTTAAATATTATATAACCACTTCAATGCCCTCATTCTAAATTCTCTAATCCATGTATTTACTTTTTTAGTTTTTAATTGAATTAAGTAGAAAACATCTTGTTTTGATCTGAAGCACTGGCTTTGGCATGCAGTTTGGAAAATTATGGCAACATAATATTTCCATCCTGTTGATGCCCAGAGGTCAGCATCAGTTACAGAACCTCAACCTCCTCTGGATGTGATAGTGATTCAGTTTTTTGATCAAAGCCATTTCACTAGGGTGGATGCTTTTTTTTCTAGGGCAGAGTTTCTTAATAAATATTATATGTCATTATATGCATGGGATTTAAATATATAGCCTGACTCCTGTTTAATATTCACAGCTAAAGCATATACGCACAACACATGACATATATAGCGTCATATTGCAAAGAATAATGCCAAACACTGCTTGAATCACTCAGAAAATGGTTGTGACTCACTCACAGAAAACATGGAAAGAAAAGTCACGCAATAGTGATATCATAGTGTGGATACACACACACACACAGACACACACACACACACACACACCCAGAGGCATGCTTATACATACACAGACAAACAGAAATCCACATCCAGGGTTGCTATCACTGTGAGGCAAGCCATAGTTAGGGCAGTGTGATGTTGTTATATAACGGGACTGGCCAAGCAGGGCTAAGCATTTTTATCTGGGCTAACGACAACTCTAAATGGAGTACACTGAAGTATGTGTGTGTGCATAGAAAGAGAGAAAGGAGGGATGTTATGAAGTCAGCTACAAGGGAAAAAGAAACGGAAGTAACATAAGAAGAGTGATGAAGGAAACGAGACAGGCAGAATAAAAACAGACTGACGGCAACACAGACTTAAAAAGGCTCCTGAAGATTTGGTGCAAGCAAACTGCTTTTTCACCTCAGAGTTGTTTTAGGGAAAGTCTAAGGCAAGTTCCAGGTCAGTCTTCAGTCAGGTCATTTGTGAATTGAAACATGAGTTTTAAATGACACACTTGACTAGCAGATATTACTTACCAGTTCTCCACTAGGGAAAAATCATGTGTTTTATCATAAAGTAAACTTTATACCAATAACACCAATAATTGTTTCTGTCTGAATGGGGTTGATTTATAAGTTGCTTGGTAATGCTGTTGTCCTTGGAGGTGCTGATGATGCAGACTCATCTGCATTTAAACACCTGTGTCTATCCTGATTTGTTAATGGTGCCAAAAGATGTCAACAAAAAAAAAAGTGAAATGAACTTTTTTTCAGTGTTTTACAAAATCGAATAATCACCTCATTAAATTAAAAGAACTGGCACATAAATAAGGGATCTCTGCCAAAATTAGCACAGCTCCAATGAGACCAGGCAGCTGAATATTTGAATGGAAGCGTACCGATAGATGTTTTAGTGTGTTATCATCATGAGGGATAGTAGTTGTAATAAAACATTTTGAATCTCCTTGGATACTGCATTTAAGGACACAGCGTTGCCAATGTGATGGGAGGTTGCCTGAAGTATTACAATATATTTGTGACTGGTGTTGGCTGAAAATCTGACTTTTTTTTTTGCCTATCATCTCTGAAAACTCATGCTGTAGCATCTTCACTTTGTTTACTGATGTGAAGCAAGTTGTTTTTCGGGCTTATTTAAAATAGCAAATTGCTTCTTTCTTGGAGGACACCGAATGAAAATGGATAAAAGTTGTCGGGATCATATTTTTAGACTTTTTAAACTAGCAAATTTCTTCTGTAACATCCTGAATTAGATAAATAAGGAATCAGGGTGTACTGCAGGGATCCGCTGTTGGACTTCTCCCGTTCAGGTTATATGTAAAATGATTTACCATCGGTCTGCACGGGGTGTGAAGTCCAGATGTATGCAGACAATACTGTAATTAATGCCCATGACAAAATTTGAAGATGAGGCTATTAACAAAGTTACTCAAAGAGTAAGAAAGGAAAAGGTTAAATGGGGTTGAGGAGACAATATTCCTACTTTATTATGAGTTCAACTGAAGTTCACATTTCAAGACATTTCTCCCATACTGAAGAACAGGCCATTATCCTAGCTTTGCAAGATAAAGAAGAAATCCCCATAGGAACTCTTATGAAGTATGGCAAACTACAAGATAGTTAAAAGTGAAATAGTGTAACAAATAAATCTGTCATCACATCTTGTTAATTTTATTATTCTCCATAATTACCTTCAGTTTTTCATCATTCTGGATTTGCGATGTGCTGTTTGAGAGTTAATGAAAATCTTTGCTCTCCAAGTCTCTTATATGAAGCACTGTGCTGGCAGTAACATATGAGAATACCTTTGAAACATCCAACTAGAAAGACGAAAAGAAAAAGCTTTGAAACGAGATAGCATCTGCCCACCAGCCCCGCGCTTACAGATTCCCTCCAAAGCACACATTTCTGGAACAGATTTGCGTTTCTGTTAGCTTGTCAGAATATTAGTCATGTCAAGTTTTTATGTATTTGACTGTCTCTGCTGTCAAGAGGCTGTAAAATGATGAGAATAAATGAATGTTTAATTCTAACAGGCAGAAGGAGAGATTGGTAGTATCGCTGGAGAGTTAGCTGCACCCAGATGGCCCATGCTTATCTATAACATCGCAGAGGTAAGAGAGTACAGCAGATAAGGAATAAGGGAAACAGCGGCCATGAAAGAAAAGTTGAGCTATGTTGTGGTGTGAGTTTGGTGTGTGTGTGTGTGTGTGTTAGCCAGCAGCCAAGAGATCTGAATGGCTGTCCCAGATACCCAAATAAGTCTGCTCACATAATGCTACATCACATTTGCTTAAGTCAGCAGGGATGAGACATACATGCACACACACAAACACACTCATGATCACCTCAGCTTCATCATCCGCCTACAGTAGTTCATCTGCGTCTGTATCACTGGCTTTAAAGTGGTTAGGTGAGACCGAGTGCTACTGTCACACACACACACACACACACACACACACACACACACACACACACACACACACACACACACACACACACACACAGATAATCCGTTACAAGAGCGGTCGCATCCCATCTACACATTACGAAGTTGAAGATCTCAATATACCATATGGTTCCCGAAACACTAACTGTATGATGTACATTGTCTGCTGTTGCACCACATTTGTGCTGTGTGTATGTGTGTGTGTGTGTGTGTGTTTGTGTGTGTGTGGCAGACTGATCCACAGCAGGCATTCTTTGATTGTGTTATTTAAGCGCTGTGATTCTCCATGAGCAAACACTTTACCCACACACAGACACACAGACACACAGACACACACACACACACGGACACACACACACACACACACGCACACACACACACACAGCCAATTAACACCTCAGTCTCCCCGTGGTATGCCGCAATCAAGCTAGATATTTTTAATCAAACATGAGTGCTCAGTGCACACCTGCACCCATTCATATCTACCATCACACACACACACATACATTCATAAGCACACAGTTTCAGTGATCTGGAATCATAAGAGCTACAAGTTTAGCAACAAATAATTAGGGTGTGTTAGCGATTAGTCCGATGCACAATTAGCCTCACATGCTCATTTATCACCATTTGCAAAGGCTGATGTGATGGGACAGGAACACTAAGGTAAGCACAGTTATGGGGCAATTCACACGATGCCACCTGCTTTTTGTTGTAGCTTCCCGCTGAGTCAGTCACGTACAACACTGAAAGGTAGTGCTCGGCTATCAGATGCACAGTAGCACCATGTGCATTTTAAAGCCAGAGAGCCAATGGCATGATGCCACGCTGGGCTAGCCTCTGTTACTCAATGTAATCTCTCATTCAGCATCTTTTTCATTGGTCTTTGTGGAAAGAAAATAACCATGTTCCTGGGGTTTACTGTCCATATTCTAAGACTGATTAACACACTACAGCAGTGGCTGTTAGAAACTGAAACCCTTGTGATTTAACTATTACCTTGTGAGTACAATGTTTGAACCTGCTATGGCCCCTTGCCTCCCCCCTTTGTATTTGCCTGTTGTGGCAACCCATGATATTTACCAGCAATGGCTAAAACTGATGGGAAATGGTGTTCATTAAAGGACAACTATATTAGATTGTGTTCTACAGAGTGAATCACGTACCATAATGTTGGGTTTCTGTTCTGAGGCTAGATTTTTAGGTATTTTCACAGATTACAAATGTCAAAGGGATTTTTTAAATCCTACTGGAACAGAGCCCAAATGTTCTTGTTTCACTTTGACTGTCTATTAGACTTTTGTTTCAGGGTTTAATGCTGGAAAAAAAAGTTGTATTTGGATGGAATCTTGCAATAATATTAGCTTCTAATCAAAAACTACTTCTGAGGAGACTCCAGAAGACCCATCTGTCTCAGATTTTGGTGATCCTCCACCGCCGCACTACTGAAAGCATTTTTACCAACTGCATCACATCTGTCTGCAGTGAAAGAGTTTCCTCTCATAGACTGTTTACCCTCCTCCCCTATGGGAGGCACTACAGATCTCTCTGTTTCTGGACCAACAGCTTTTTCCCTGCTAAACTCTGCATCGAGGTGATCTTCAGACTGACTGAACTTCTTGACCAAACTGAACTGCATTTCGCTGTCTTAGTACTTGTACTTTGTGCAATGACAAAATTGAATTTAATCTAATCTAATCTAAAACATGCTGGAGATGCCAGAAAAACTCAACCCACACGCCCGTCTGTTCTGCTCATGGCACCTAACCTGCAGCAGCTGCAGCATTTAGTTTCCCTAAATCAAGTCACTAAGTGGGGAATCCTGGGAAAATGTTCAGGACGTAGTGAACTGCCAGACGGTCCTCGGTGACAGCAATCATTTACCCTGCTGAAATGTCACTGAGCAAGGCAGTGCCTCCCTTCCTGCTCAGGAAACAAATGTTTTTGTTTGGTAATAGCTGGCTCACTAAATGCTAAAAGAAAATTCCATCATTCTGACCGTGTCTCTACAATAAGAAGAAGGAAATTTACAATATGAAATGGAACAATAAAAGGTAAACGGTACAAAATGGACAAAAATTCGGAGGATGAAAAGAAATGGCGGCATGGAGAGGCAGAACAAAGAGCCGGTGTATTTTATTCCTGTCTCATCCCTGTGCACTCAGCTCAGCTTGGCTCAAAGACCACAGCAATTAATTACCTGCAGGCACATTACGGACACCTGCGATGATTTATGGGGCCCTTTATGGAGATGCACAACAATGATAGGTCAAGTTCGGGATACAAAAGAAGAACTGAGCTAAGTCATGACCCGACACGAAACACTGATGAGTAAAAAAAAAAAAAAAGACCCCGTACCCCCCAAAAAACAAAAAAAACACAGAAAACTTTCATTATATTTAATGTGCATTAGGCACAATAATGTGCATTTTGCCTCACTCAAAATCTGTCTTGAAAGTGGACACACACATGCACAGATGCTCGCCTACATCGGGCTGTTGTTGCATGTGTTGTTGCTTTTGCCCATGGGCTCTTTTCTCCCTCTGTTCCCTATTTATCCCCAACAGAGAGAGAGAGAATAAAACAAACACATCTTCATTATTTTCATGTTGAGCAGAACTTCACTGTATCCATTACGCCGGCGTGAGAGATTGTGTCTGCCAGATGTGATTACAAATGCACGCACTCACTTTTTGGCTTTTCACAAGTTTTAGTGATTGAGCTGAGGCTCTCGCCCACAGGAACTGGAACAGGTAGCACTGTTGCTCGAGGACACATAAAGCGGGACATAATGGCTGTTGGTGGAGACGGTGGTTGCTATGGGGAACAAGCGTGTTCCTGTCAGCCAGGACATGCTTCCCCGGGCTAATATCACCCTGCCAGGAGGATGATAGTCAAGGAAGCTCTTATGGGGGGGAAAAAAATGTGTATGGTCCATATAATAGTTCATTCCAGGCAATATCTTTTTGGCAAGTTAGATATCACTTTGTTAAACAAACAGTTAATAATCCCAGCCATGGGCTATCTGTTATAGGCTTATGTAAGAGATACACTTATATAACCAGACAATCTTGAATCCAATGTTTTGTATCACTGGATTTCATTTTAAACCTAATAAGAAGGAATACTCTGATAATGAAGGAAAGAAACTAAAGCAGAACACCCAAGTGAGTAAACTGACACAGAGATTTCTTAGCTCAGCGTCCAGGGAAAAAACTATTTTACACTTCAACAAGACTAAACTGTTCAAATGAATAAAGAGTGGAAAAAGTAATATTTTAGGGAGAAAGCAAAAAAAAAAAGCACGATTCTCGTTTTGTGCCACAGATTGGACCATCGCGGGCTAATGAAATCCCAGCTGACAAACGAAAAGGTCTGCGGGTGTGCTGGAGGTGATGGTGAGAAGGTTAAAGTCAATCTGTAGAGCTTGAAAGCTTTTAGTGATATTACACCCAAAGGGTTGTAATCACACAGCCAGAGCAGATCAATACAATCACATCACATCCACAAAGTGCATGAGACAGCATGTAATTACGCCTTTCACACACAGAGCTAGTTTATATGTTAAAAGTTTTTTTTTTTTTCAGTAAGTATTTCAATCAAAGAGGTCCATGCTTGACAAATAATACTTGATTATTAAAATGCTGCCGAATACAAGCTCAGCCTTTACGTGAAATCAAAATGTGAACACTGGTGCTCATCTTTAGAAAGGACGCATAAACTTTTGCATGTGAATAACACATAGAGTCCCCTGTATTTGATCTAATGATGAACATTATAACAAACACCAGTTATATGTTTTATGGATTATAATGACTATATAGGTAGTAAAATATCTAACTTTATTTTATTTAACATTGCAATTAAATATATGAATCACCATATGATAAATACTATAGTATTACTAGTGCTCTTATCATGGTATTCTCTGATTTCAAATACATAAACTTTATAGCACTGCATTATTACTGTCGAGTGTTTTATATACTGCTATATATAACATTATATACAGTACTTTATTGCATAATTATTGGTATTGTAGTCATTATTAATACCTAGGTACAGAAAAAGACTGTGTATGTGTATACTTGCTGTATATTATGTAGTTCACACATGAGGTGATGTATATATTAGTTCTTATTTTCTTATTTTTATGTATTTCATTCATATAGTTATCATATAATATGAGCTCTAACACATAAAAGTCTTATCTTTCTTTTGCAAACTGCTGTGAAATCTTTCCAGGTCAGGAACAGGTACATTCACACAGGTGCAGCGTTTCTGAAACTGCTGACTCACAGCAGGCGAAACGCTGGCTCATGGCACACTTCAAACAACAGAGGCGCTTGAAGTTTACAGAATGAAGGCACACAGCCTTTTTCTTTATTAATTACTGAACAAACAACAAGACTCCTTACTTTTTAAATGACAGTATGAGTATAACAAAAGCCCAATAACAATATCCTCGCCTGACATTTATCATGAGTACAGTTCTCCAGACACAGCCTGTATAAGTGTCACCATCATATCGTAAAACACAATCCAATTATTCACTTTATGCTGCATATCATTTTAATAAATCCAATTACCATATTTTCTGCATTCAGCTGTCATTTATCTATTACTTTGTAGTGTCTTTAACGTGGTCGTCACTGAAGGTCAGCTGCTTCCATGATCAGAGATACAGTGAGTGTGTAACATACAGTCTGTGTTTATGATGTGTGTGAAACAATGAGTTTCTTACACACACAAATCACAGTTAGCCTTTTGAATTCTTTGCCATTCCAACCTGTTGGATTTGAAGTATGACTTTAAACTGAGAGAGGGGATGGTTCCTCACACACACACACACACACACACACACACACACACACACACATCTTCCTCATAAAGACACAAATCACAAGCTAAGCTTTTTGTTTCTTTCTCGATCAAGATTTCCCCAGTGGTGAATTAAAGTCTCAGCATTATTTGACGCCAGACAATCCAGCCAAAACACACACACACAAAATATTTTGAGCTGTGGGGACCAAAGACCCAATTAACTTTATGACTGAAATTACAGCTGGAAACAGTGGGAAGACAGATTACATAACACACGCACGCACACACACACACACACACACACACAAAATGGCAAACTGCCTCAGCATGACTTCTATCATCCTTGATATTAGACCCAAATACATGTGTCCCAAACGAAAAACATGCCCCCTAAGGTCTTAATCGTGCTGATTTTTTATTTATAGAAGTTTTGTTTCTTTTTCATAATTTACGTTGGTCCTTTTAATCCTGTTTTACTCCTTTCCACCCTCCACTCCACTCCCATCTGTCTTTCCATGCTGCTCTTTTCTTTCTCCTGTGTCACATCGCTCTCCTCCATCCGTTACACAGTGAGTTTCTCAATGACAGTATGAGTGGCCCGTTAAGTCCTTTCCGTTTACTCTCCCTCCCATATTGCTCCCCGTTCCTCCTTTCCTTCTCCTTCCTTCCATTAGCAGACATCAACAAGCTGTCATCAATCGTCAGCGAGCGGCATCACAAATCCATTAATCTAAACAATGCAAAAATATTTTATCCCCCACATCCAGTCTTTCATCACCCGTCATCATCACTCTTTACTGAGTCATACATCAGTTTTCATTACTGATCCAAACAATGGGGAGCGACTGTATGCCACAGGAGGGCAACCAAAGACACATCCAGAGTTACTCTATTGTGGGTTTCAGTAATCATTAAATTAAAGGGATTTTTAGCTATAATGTACATTGATGTGATCATGCATGACATTTTTTCTAAAGGTATAAAAATTATTTTTCGCAACCTTAAAAAATAAATTCGCTAAGACAGTTGAGCTGAAATTAACTCTGGTGTTAACACAAACTGCTATCACTGTGCAATAAAAAGCTGCAGTAGAGCGGCTGTGATCCTGGGTCAATGTTAACAAGGGCTAGGGGCAAAGACCTCTACAGCCTCATTAAATTCCTGTGAAATTGAAATGACCAGTCAGGAAATGCCTCTGATACTGTAGACGAGAGCTTTTTTTAATCCCTTTTTTTCGATTACATTTATCAAGTGCGTGTCAGTGTTCCCTGTAGGCCGCCATATGTTGTGAAACCTAACAAGTGTGTGTAGCTTTAAGCTCAAATACCGAAATACGCACGACCGGTTAACGCCTAAAGCGACGCTGTCTTTTTCTACAGATGAAGATGAAGATTCCTGCAGGAAAAAGTGTGAACGTGGTATATGGAATATTATATAAACACTTTTAAATCAACAAATGAAGCATACAATATGCAGAGCCAATGCAGTTTTATGTTTTACAGTTAAATACTTTATTAGTATTGCCACAGAAGAAAAAATACTTTACAGAGACCAAAATGCAGCTGAGGATTTAAACAGTCCTTTAGGAACTGCAGAGGCTTAGTCCACTCATTACAACAGTAGTTATATTTACTGGTATACTGGTTTGGGATTATTTTTCTCCAAATTTCTCATTAAAGCCACGGTCAGTAGTTTCTGCTAGCTGAGAAAACAGGACTACAATGACTTCACAGTGCCTGATTTAATTACCTTTATTTCCTTCTTAGTTTGAGGCTTTGGGAAATAATGTAGTACAACATTAGCTCATTGGGATTGCTCAGCACAGTTTTTTCTTTTTTTTTTTCACTTTCTCTGAAATTCTGTCATGTAAGAATTGTAGGGACAAAATCCACAGTGTGTGAGTTAGTCAAAAAGTAGATATGTTCCAAAGCTATGGCGCCTTCAGTGCAAAAATTGTTTCTCTCAAACCAAAAAAGAGTGATGTACTAAAAAGTCACCTCAGAAGATTCACGCTTACTTGATTTCAATTCCTGAAGCCTCACGTAGCTTTATTTCAGTTTAGTCCACATCGCATCTACACGGCCGGTATGGACAGTAAAAACTGGTGTGTCGAGTGTTGTATTGAGGCAGATTTGAAAATTCACTCCTCCGGAGAAAGAAGCACTCATCTTTCATAGCACCCTCTATTTTTTATTTAGAGTCTATCTTTAAGAAAAAAACGGAGTGGTGGTGAGCTAACCAGTAAGATGCCTTTTGAAAGTCCTGTGACAGCATCACCCTTCAAAGGCTCCTTTTAAGCCAAGAGTCTTTTGTGCGAACGGACCATTGATAGGAATGTATAGTGAGCTAAACTGCACTACTTTGATCTCATTTTCCCTCCTAATAATCGGACCCATTTCTTCCTCCCCGGGCTCTTTTTAAAGGAGTCGAGAATAATCACGAGTTTGGTTGGCAGGGGTGTGTCTGTGTGTTTGAAGAGGTAAGATTGGGTTTAAGATTCCCAAAGGGTGTGTGGATATATGCTGTGCAGAACAGCTTCTGATAGAAAAATCTAGACAGACATACACAAACACAAACACACACGACCAGGGGAGGGCCGGAGGGGGGAAGGGGGGGAGCTGACCGTGCCAATTGTTTGTCTCCCAGGATCAAATGGGAGGTGATTTTCTGAGGACCAAAGGGTAGGATGGAAAATGACAAAATAAACGAGTGCTCTTTTCTCTCTCTTCTCCTCTCTTTCTTTCTTCCGCCTCTCCCTGCAGAAGAAGAATGATCTGCCACAGCCCTTTTTGTCGAGCTGGCTGACACAAGCGCTCACACAAACATCCTCTCTCACACACACACACACAGACTGAATCCTCTGCACCACTCTGTTGTTGACTCTATGTGATCTGATGAATGACACCCCCATTTCAATTACTGCGCCTCCTCTGTGCCTCTGGCTATCTCACACACAGACACACCTTCCAAACCACCCTTAAAATGTGAAAAGCCGGCAAGGCGTCCACACTCGTCACCGGGTGTCTTCGTATTTGAACAGGAACATCAGCAAAAACGATGACGAGTCAGCCGGTCTCACAAGGCTATTAAAGCCAAAATGAAGGCCAAAGGGCCGAGGGGAAAGACCGAGTGGGTAGAAGCGGTTAGATAGGATGATGTCCAACCTTGACGATTTCTGAAATCAGATAATGTAACACGACCTGTCACTCATTCTGAAGCTCATCCATGAGCAGAGAGAACAGCTTTTGTGTGTGTGTGCCCTGGTGAATTATGAATGGAGAAGTTTTCTATGTCTCTTTATGTGCTTTTTGCTGTTTGTCATCCAAAGTGAAGAGCTAAAGGAGGATATATTCCACAGGAGCCCTGGGTGTCATGTTGTTTAGTCGTTTTCTGACACGGTTGGCTGGGAGCTCTTCTGCTTCTGAGCTGACTTGAGCACAATTGTGACATCTGAACCAAAGAAACAACCCTTATGTTCACGAAAATCAATATATTTTATGAAATAGTAACACTGAAGAAACAAAAGCAATTTACTTTATGCCTGATTTTTATTTATTTTTTTGATCCTCTTGCACCTTTTTGGTGCTGTAAACTCATTTTACAGCTACAGGAATGTATCTGCTGAAGAATCTCAAGAGACATCAAGCAGTCCACAGTGATTTATCTAATATCATTTTCAGCTTTTAACCATGTTTTTTTTTTTTTAAGTTTGAATAAAGCTGTAACAGCTCTATGCTAACCAAAACTTTAACGGGTGTGTTGCTGACTTCACAGTTCTTGAACTGGTCCAGAACATCAAATCATTGGGAGAACTTTAACATCAATAAGAAAGTGAGCTATTTATTTAGGCCCCCTTCCTGCTGCATAATTGCTTTCCGAGCCAAGCTACGGACGATATATTTAAAATATTCGTTGGTCCGTTTGATACTGGTATCAGCAGAATAGTTTAGTTTTGGTATACAACCTAAAACGTCTTATTGATTCCACACATTTTTTGCTAAGGTAACACTGCTGTTCTAAAATTACTCTCAGCAACAAACGGTACACAGAGAGAACAGTGAGCACACCATTGTTGTTGTTTTTTTCTTATTTATTTAAGAGGAAGCTGAAGGAGAGATAAATGAAGAAAAGGGCTGTTGTGATAGGGAAACTCTATAATAAAGAGCTGCAATAAAAATGATTGTGGAGGGAAGTGTTTGCAGGATGGAATATAATGGATACAAAGAGGGAGATACAGTAGAGGTGTAAAGCGTTAGGAAAGGAAAGAAGGAACGTGGCAGATGGTCAATGTAGCTGTAGCCCAAATGGCCTCTTGATGCTCCGTTAGACAGACACACACATACAGACTCACACACATGCACAAGTGTGCGAGGTCAGTAAGCGGTCACAACACAAAGGCCTCTCTGGCATCACTTGGACACACGTGCAGCGGCATACGAAATACAAACAACGCAGAAGAATGAAACTTTTTTGTATGTTCAAAAAGAAACATTGAAATACACTAGAAGTCAATGTTTACACCATCATTGGCCGGTAAAAATGTTTCTCGCTGTGAAATGATTATGGTATGAGAGAAAATAATGAACATCGTGTATGTTTATGAGTAGACTCAGCAGCAATAGAATGATCATCGAAGTGTAAAGCTCAGCTATGGTTGATAAAGCTGAGTAAAAGAGGCAAAATGAACAGGAGTGACTGAATGAACACTTAAGCTGTGGCAGGTGGATCTTCCAAAATGTCTGTAAAACAGCCCGTTATTACCTGGAAATCATATCCAGTGAAAATTTGCTTTTTTTCTGCAGCACACCATTTACATCCAATGCCATTTTTCAGTGCCAATGCAGGAAGTAGTATGCCCTGTGGAGGTCCAGGTGGTGGATGAGCATGTAGCGTGTCCAACTTTCATGCAGGAGTCCTGTCACAGACATGGCTTTTAATAAAAGAAAAACATAACCCTAATGTTTCCCTAACCTGAAAAATACCACTGCTAAATCATAGTTGATGTGGAAATTAAAATGTGAACGAAATTCAATTTTTTTTTCATAACTGACTGACTTTGTGCCTGGTAATAGAGTTGGAGTAAACAGGTATTTGAATGTATTCTTAGTCTGTTGTTCTAGTGGGAAATTAATAAAAACAGTAAATATCGTAAATGATCGCTGCTTCTCAGTCGTTGTGAAAATTGCAGTCTTCCCTGAAAAGTAGACCTGGAGCAATCCACTCAACAAAAATAATTTCATTATCAAAATGCATTCAATAATAGTCAGAATATACGCTTTGTGGGTTCAGAGACACAGGTGCAGTTAGATCTGTGTGAAGAGGTAGAATTAGGCCACCTTAAGAACCTATTGTATGATCAAAATATCATATTTCCTACTGATTGTGCACCGATTTAGTTTCTTAAACAGGGACACAAAGGTAAAATATCTTCGGCTGCGAAACTAAATGGAGGCAATGGAGGATAGGCTGGCACTTTTTTTCTCATTCCCTGTAAAATGATCCGTTGGTATCGACTGACAAAAGCAGTTACTTTCATATAAGGTGAGGCAGACACGGAGCCTGGTGTGTATATTGTGAATTTTGACAGGACAGCAAACCTTGTGAATGGTGAAGTTTTATTCTAGTCGCTCTACGGAGAGAGGAAGAGAGAGAGAGAGAGAGATAAAGAGAGAGAGAGAGAGAGAGATAAAGAGAGAGAGAGAGAAACAGTGCCACTGTACAGAAGAGCTCCTGTGAAATTCACACAAAAAATATTGTTTTTACTCTTTATCATTTATAATTCTCCATGATGATGTATTCCAGTATGAATTTACAAGCGATGTATACAGGTGTCGTTTCTAAATATATTCAAAATAGTTCCTTAAAAGTCTTTGAGGAAGTATTAGTTTTTAAAAAAAAGCTCTATTCTTACAGCAAACCATAAAGAAAGAGGTCTCATATCTTTGGAGGGATAGCAGACTCAAAGTAGAGGGTTGCCTTTTTTTTCTTTTTATCTTCTTTACAGTTGAAGTCCTGACTACACATGAAGGAGAGGGAAGAGAGAAGCAGAGCTGGTGATACAGTAATTCTCACCTGCCATTGGAGGAAGAGCAAGGATGTCCCCGACCATACCGAACCAAGCCCTGACCCCCGACCCGCGACCCCATTGGACAAAACGAGGCCTGATAATGACCCGTCAGCCAATGAGGAAGTTGCACTAGGGTCAGGTCCTCGCCTTCTCCCCCAAAACAGCAGCAGCATCTTCATCGTGTTAAACATAGGTCATTTTTTTTTCTCTCAAATATGTATATACTCACACCTGGTTACAACGCATTAGTGATCATAACATCATAACAAAAATAATTAACAAAAAAAGAAACATAAAACATTAAAATTGTTACATCTGGGGTTGCATGCCATCACCTCATTATTTATCATTAAATGTAATTAAAATACATTTTTGTCATTAAAAAGAGCAGGGTTGTCATCACAAGGGTGTGTCTGAGTGTGTGTGTGTGTGTGTGTGCATGTGTGCGTGTGTATGTGTATGTGTGCGTGTTTGAACATAAAATAGCATCAGTTTACATGACAGTTCTGTAAAAAGTAGAACAAAGAGAACAAATCATCATGAGTTCATAAAATGCGAGGGTGCCATTTGATATATATATCTTTTTTTCTTCTTTTTTTTTTTACATGTGCATATTGTTCACTTGTCAGCTCACGCAAGCAGCATGTGGAGATAAATATGATAATAACAATAATCATAATAATAAATATGCAGATAAGCTGCAAAAAAAAAAAAAGAAAAAAGAAAGAAAAGAAAAAGTTGCTCGTCAGTCAACATTGGGTAAGCTGATTGGGAAAGCAAGGAGAGGTTCACTGCAGTATTCCAAGAGTACAAAAGGGCGATATGACTGTAAAGATGGAGCTTCAATTGAAACACAGTGGCTAATGCAGTCGACTGCCATTAAAAACCGTGGAGAGGAAAGAGAGAGATTCCTGTTTGAGTTTCATACTGAGCAGAACGATCTAAGCTCCCTACCGCCATCCCTCCTTTCCCTCCTTCTCTTCCTCTTCTCTCTTTTACTTGGGTTGCATGAGCTCGGGCAAAGAGCCAAACTGGAAGACCTAGGACTGGTAAACATCAAAAAGGAGAAAAGTTTGATTCTGCATTGCGGGCCGCTATAAATCCTTGTTGTTTTTCCTTTCTTTTTTTTTCTTTTTTATCTTTTTCTTTTTCTTTTTTTCTACAAAAGAATCTGTGCGGCGTCGTGTTCTGTTGCTACGTTTGAAGCTCCTAACCCCCAAAACGCACAGAATCATCCTGAGGTATTTTTATTTGATACAATTTGGCTTTGTAAATCCAATCAATCAAGTAAATCAATCAGTCAGTAAAGATGGATACATGTTTTTTTGTGTGTGTGTCTGTTTTTTTTTAGACTGTACAATTTGTACAGGATAATGCTACAAAATAAAAAGTGTTTTTGTGGGCACGCGTGAACATTGAAGTATGTGCATGTGCAACTCTTTACTGCTAAGTGTTATCAAAAAAACAAACAAAAACAAAACCAATAAATAAACAGATGCATAAACAATCAGATCAGGAACCGAATGTTCTGGTTAAGACTTCAAGCTTACCCAAGTTCTGCCATGCACACACACAACTTACTTCACACTAACATGGATACATGATTGATGAGTACATAACAGTGTTCTTCAACTCCAACCATCTCCATCTTGACCCGCCCACCCCATCCCACATCCCGCCCAAACAGCTCTATGAAGGTAAACAAGGGGATCCATCTCAAGTAGTCTTCAGATCCTCAAGAGCCCTGGTTGATAATGGATCGACAGTAACTGATGACGAACAATTGCTAACCCAATTCCCAGTCGCAGTGGTTAGACACTGCTACTGCTGTACCAACCAACCAAAGTTCAATTTTACAAAAACCAAAAGAAATCAAGTGAAGTACTTTCTATAGTTATCCAACACTCTAGTGATGTGTCATGTTGATCGAGGAAGGGAAGAAGGAAGGAGGAAAGAAGGAAGGAATCTTCAGTGTTTTTTTTTTTATATAGCTAATACCCTGTTTCTCAGTGGCAAGGAGGTCAAAAGACAAAAACACATCAGTGCCCAGCTCCTCCCCGAATCAGACAAGGCGGTGGTGGACACAGTTGCCATTTCATCCTTTTCTCCCTTGTTTATCTCCTCTTTTCTCTCTTCCCTTCCACCATTCTCTTGCTCTTTTGCAGCGGTGGGGGGTGGGGGTGGAGGGGGGCACAGCATGACACTGATTTACTAAGCACAAAGGTCAAGGATAAAGGTTTCGATTGTACAAGTATCCATCCACCATATCTGGCAAGACATAGTCCCTTTTTTTCCGAACAAACGTGTAAAATATGTGTCTGAGAGTGTATTTGTGTGTATTTTGTCTTCTCCGACACTGAAAGAAATCAACACATGCAAAATAATCTACTACTCTTGATGGTATTTTTCAGAAAGCTAAGCTTTTTCAAAAGCAAATGTGGGAGAGAGGTTTTAAAACTAATGGCTATTGTGCTACCAAATAAGCAAACACTAAAATCCTACATAGGGGGATCCGGATGCCAGAATCCCTAATAAATCTTATAGTTTAATAGAATAAAAAAGCAATACTTTGCAATTATTTTTCTATGTGCAGCGTCACAAATGGAATGCCCATCAATTGCCTAAGGTTTTCCCTGCTTTTCTGCCCTTTTCCATCAGTCATTTTGTCAGTTATTTTTTTAAATCTGTCAGTCTGTAAACATTATTCATTGATAGCACCTACATTACTCTCAGCTTTTCATCATTATTATGTCCCTACCAAATTTTGACCGAGCATACCGTTACGTAACTGCCAGAAACTCCTGGAGGCTCCGCTCTGTGCTATTTAGTCACTCGTCTCCCTTCTCCCTCTCTCTCCTCTCGCACTGCCAGGTGTCTCGGTGGCCATATTTGTCAGAGTAACAAGCAGCAGACCGTTGGACTAGCTTACTGTGACGCCTCTGCCCTCCTGGGATGCCTCCATGTCTGGCCGCGACATCAAACGTGCCCATCTGGTCTCCCTGTCGGGCCTGTTCTCCTCAACTAGCGAGCCCCAAGCTTGACAGTGGAGGTAGAAAGGAAAAAGAGGAGAAGGAGGAGGGGTTGAAAGGGAGGTTTATCTCCTGTCTCTCCCCCTCTTATTCCTTTCTCATACAATGTCTTTCATTTTCCTCACCACTTCCTCACACATTTCAATCACGAATCAACTTTCTCGACGATGCCTGAGTCCCGCTTTACTTAACTTAGGCCTTCTCTGTCCCACTAATTATGGGATTATGCCATTTCCTACCCCTTAACCTAGGGGAGGTCATGATTCCCCTCCCCTTTACACCAGGTACCTTGTGGCAACTTACCAACCATGCAGCCAACTCATTGGTACATGGCAGAGAATGGACAAAAATGATGATATCATCTGCAAAGAGAGTAGTAGTAGTAGTACCGTCATACCCAAGTGGGCACGAGTTCTTTTGGATTACAATGTCGAAGAGAAGAAGAAAAGCGTAGTGTGGCTATGGCATCCCTTGGTGGATAACATAGTTGATAAATTATAATACAAACCCAGAGAGGAGTAAAGAGGAGAGAACACATCATTTCTTATATCAACTAAACATCTGACTCCAGACTGGGGATTTTTTTATACACCCGTCTATTGCTGAACTGGGCTGAGTTTAGGACGCCACGTGGGGCCGGGTATGCACTAGTCTTATTGGCTGAGTAAGGCATCACATGCTCTTTATTGTACATGTCATTCGCTATCCGCCCGTCCCGTGAGCAGTATGAAGTGGTGGATTTAACAGATGAGCGGAGATTGTTCGCATCGTTACGTGTTTTGATGGGGGGCGCTCCAAGGACCGCCGCAGGTGAGGCTACCGCAAGCTGTTTGTAAATATCAGAGGAGCTACGCCCATGGACCAGTCTGCTGCTGGTGTCATCCCTCAGCGAGTGGCTGAGGAAAGGGTTTTCCGAGCCATGGGCCGGGTACAGGGACTTGCTCCTCTTACTCTCCTCCAGGTTGTGGTTAAACAGCATTGATTTGGAGCCAGTACCAAACAGTCTGCCGGAGTAGGGACGCATGCCGAAGAGGTTCGCATAGTGCGAATCAGATGTGGAGTCCAGGAAGCGATCCTTCTCCTTGAGGCTGACGCTGCGCGCCGGTCGGCCCAGGTCTACATCCTTGGGCTTTTCTAGCATGATGTTGTCAAAGGAGTGCTGACGACTCAGCCTCAAGCGGTTTCTCTTTTGGACATGCGGCCCATCCGTCTGCGGCCAGTACAGACCAAACATTTCGTCTGGTTGCTGCTGCTGTTGGTGATGCAAGGTGGGACTGACCAACGGGTCTGTGAGGAGCTGGTCCTCAGTAATGTCATACAGGTTGGCTGTATGGAGGCATGCTTCACACCGATTATAGGGTGAGCGCGTTGCAGAAGCTGAGGCAGCTACAGTAGGGGTGTACGGCCCCCCTGGTGGGTAGCTAGCGGTCACTTTGGACAAGCAGGAACGACAGTGTGTCTGTTTGTAGCGATCAAGGGTTTCATGTGGGGACAGGGAAAGGTTTTTCTCTTTCAGACTGTAGTGTTTAGAGTAAGCTGGGTCTGGTAGAAGATCTGAGTCGGTGTGATGCAAAGGCGAGGAGTTCAGATGAATGATGGGCTGCTCACACTTCCTATAGTTGTCGCTGTGGTCGGAATAGATTTCGGGATAATCCAAATCATCGGCAGCAAGGCCACGACTTTCGCGGTAGTGAATGGGGTCTGAGTGTAGGCTCATTTCTCGGTCTGAGTCGATGGTGTAGATTTTCTCTCCTCCTCCTCCTCCTCTCCCGGTTTGGTTGGTTCCGCCGCTGACCTGCTTAGTTTTTAAGTAGGACAGCTCCACCTCACTGCAATCCCTAGGGTATTTTGACGTCACCGATCTTTTTTTTAAGTTGTCCTTGGGCTTCAGGTGCTTGTTGTTTTCTGGGTCCTTGTAAGAGGCCGCCCTGCTGGAACAGTCGGAGATGTCAGAGTGGGCTGCGTCCTCAGGGAGGTAGCGCTGTGTCTTCATCGACATTCGTGGGTCTGGCATCAGCATGTCAGGCATTGGAGGGGGCCCAGGTGGCGCAGAACGAAGTGTGTCCACAGACTTCTTCCACAGGGTACGGGGTGGCTTAGCATTGGTCTGGACGGCGTCAGCATTCACAGCCACCTCTACTGTGTTGGGATTAGCATCATTCAGGGTCAGGGGATGCTGGCCTCCTTGGAAGATGTAGTTGTTAAGGTGGTCTTTGTGGCGGTTAGCAAGATAAGACTGCAGGTCACCGGTGTCCCCATAGATCATATCTTTGGGGGCATAGCTTCGGTTGTCAGCATAGATGAAGTTGCCCTTCTCTGCCATCATGTCCATGATCATGGGCCCAGCTGAGTGCATGAACTCTCGTTTAGGTGAGTTCATGCGGGAGCCACTCAGGTTAGACATGTTGGTCATCTGTTTGGCTGACTTAATAAGCTTAAGCATTTTGTCTTGGGGGCTAAAGTCCAGATCTGTCTTTTTCTTCATGTCAATATGAACTCCGTGGATGCAACTCCAGATACCCTGCATGGAGACATATGGATGAACACATGGAATGGAGATCGAGGCGAAGAGGGAAAGTCAAATAAAACAGGAGGAAGGGTAAAAATGGGAGGGGGAGAGAGAGAGAAAGAGATACAATGGAATGCAAGGGTGAGAAACAAACATGAAGAGGGATTGAGAGAGAAATGGAGAGAGACAGAATAATGATTACTTATCTACTCTGGCTTAACATATTTGTACTCTGCATGTTTTATTGAAATGTATTAAATTGGTAGTGAGTCAGAAAATCAAAGTACACAGTCTTTTATCACCATTAACACAAACTTGAAATAATAATAAATTAGTTTTACTCTGAAACATACTTATTCAGTTTATAAAAGACAATCAAACTGCAGCCCTCAGTAGAAGATGGAATCTTTCAGATATGAATCATCTAAACAACCACGTTCAGTTTGATTGATTTAAGAGGGCGGTGCAGTAAAAACAACACGATAATTTATAAAGTTCTGAAGTCGAAAGGGTTCAGAATTAATCATGAACACACAGAGACAAAAAGAAACACAAAGAACATTGCTCAAAAAATAATTCAACTGGGCTAAACTGGTCTCCAGCCGCACTGCCAGCACAAACCCCTGGTCCGTTATAACCCAATGAAACAACAGGATAGTTTCTAAATGGGGCACAAAATAAAATGTCATGCAATGCAATGTTTGCAGAAATGTACTAATGTATTACACTTAATAAAATTAATCCAGATAAAATAACCTAAATCAACGATGACCTGAAAACATGAGAAACTAGTTACAATATCTCTCATAACTGTATGGCCCAAGACTCATCCTTTAAAAAGGAACATCAGTAAACAGGTGAAATGACTATCGCTATACCTGTGAGGGGGGTTAATGAAAACAGCCAATATATAAAAACTAAAAATGTCACAGATTTTATGCTTCAAAGAACAAAAGCAAATTCTTTCCTAACTTAGACAATCACCCAGCTCATCAATACATCCTTAAAAAATATCCATCACGTTAACAAATTGAAAGTGCTTTTGGGTTCAGCACACATTTTGTGGAGCTTATCAACACAAGATAGGCTATTAAGGATGTGTTTTGCCCTGAATCACTCTTGAGAATGGCTTTCGAAATAACATCTTTTTCAAGAGGCTCACTTTATCTTCTCCAAAAGTTTTCTATTACTCATTACCCCCCCACCCCCCACTGTTAACTTTGAAAAGAGAGTCACACTCGGCCTCGAAAAAATAGTGCAGAGACACTGCAGTGCTTTTAGGGATGCACGTCCATGTCTTCTGTTCTCACACACAACGAGGGAGAACGCTGACCTTTTAACAGAATGAGAGAGAATAGATTGATTTAGCGTGGGCTCCCGCGATTTCGCCCAAAAAACATGCTGCAAATTAGGATCTATTTTTGTCGATATCCAGGGCTACCTCGTGATCCCCCCCCCCCTCCCGTCTTCATCCTCATGCTCCCCTCTCATCCTCCTTTGTGCATCCCTCCCTCCTTCCCCCTTGTTTCACTCACTTTCTTAGTTTAGCAGGAGCTCTCTTTTTTCTGTGTGTCCATGCTCTGCTCTCTTATTCCGCTGATAGAAAGCAGAACTAAGACAGGTCTGTCTGACCCCAATAATGCAGCATTAACCCTCGGTATAGTTGCAGTGCTTCGCTGCACCTTGAAAATGACTACTCTTAACCCAGTCAGACCACCCTAGGCCTAGATAATCACACAGCCAAACACTCACATGTGCCGACACTCATTGGCATGTTTCTGTGGGCCAGATTCAAGACTTTCATTCTGTTTCAAGCTTGAGTTGTCCAAAATAGGCCAAAACATGCTGGCAAACATACAGACACACAACATACTATATGCAAACTGGTCCTTACCCGACTGATGGAGAAAAGAAGACCCGGTTTGCCGGTGCAGACTCCGGTGAAGCAGTATCTAAGCCTCCAGTAGAAGAGATGCTCAGACACAAAGGTGATAAGGGAGAGTCCCATAGCAGTGGCCAGCATGTAGAAGACCCCGGCCATGTTGTCCACATCCAGCTGACTGGACATCACTTCGTTCTTCTCATTGTGGCAAATTCCTGTCAGCCACTGGGCTTCGAGTTCCTCCATTTCACCTGAAAAGAACAGAAAGACTCAAATCCTTCACTGAAAGGCTCGCTGGGGTTTAAACAAATGGAATAAAGGAAAGTTACCATAATGAAGAAAACATTAGGAGAAAAAAGTTCGTTCAGGCAGTTTTTAAGTCCAAGTCTAATATAAGTCTCCTAAATTGAGTATCCATTATCTCGGGAAATATACTCAGAAAGACAGAATTGCCTAGTGAAAATGAGGCTTATAGGGAAACAATCTTAACACGGTGTCATTATTCTAAAGTCATTACACCGAAATAACTTGGTAATGCTGAATTAAAGGAAAAAAGTCTCCACTTTAAACTGTTTGTTAAACTTTTCCAGCGTCGGATGAATAAAGTCTATCTTTGTGTATCTTTAAATCATGATGTAAATGGTAACATCGTCTGCAAAGAGTCCTGAATTGTAGTTCACAAAAGAAAAAGAAAAATATCTGATGCATTGGGATTATTTTCGTGATGATATGTTCCTGTAATGGTTAAACACTTATGCATGGATCACATTGTTTGGTTTTTCTTGTGCTGTTGTTTAAAATGAATTTCTTTGGGCATCACCATCCACTGGAGGCCCTCCATGACACCTGATAGGGCCAAGAGATTGTTTCTTTAGTGTTAATGAAAGAAAGGTCGAAAACAACAAAGACCTTATCTTTTCTCATTCCTCGGTCTGTGTTCCCCTTCCCCTTACTTTCCCCTCCCTCCCTGACTTCCTCTGTGACATTTGGCGTGTGGCTAATCCAATCTGTGTCATTCAGGGCTGGGTAACTAAGGTTGCTAGTGAGGAAAGACAAATATCATGGTGGTGTTCAGCTAGATGTCTTGAGGGTGCAGACTCACTAAGGCATCATTAACCCTTTAGGACAATTGAGAAGAATTTGTCCCCTGTGAGATTCACGAATAATAGATGTAACGGTTTATCATTTTAATACGATGAGCATGGAATTTGCAGAAAATGAAGATAAAGATATCTCTAGATATCAATAGATCACTTTGACCTTCTCCTTTCCGTTAGATCTAGCTGCAGCTGCCTGCACTGTTGCTCCAGAGGGAAGTATTGCTAAAATTTAAAGAATAGAGTTAGATGGCTCAAGCGATAATCTGGTGACCACTCAGTTGAAACACAAGTATCTAGTATCTAAGTTTCATCTACACTTCCAGGGCTTTAAAAAAAATAAAAATGGTTTAGCTCCAGCTCCGTCCCGAACACAACATCAATTTCAGTTCAGGACATACACTTAATGTAAGTTTCTCCAGAATGCTTATCTGCACTTTGAAATAACACTAGCTCATAAGTAGTCGATGGATGATATTCAGGTCTACTTCACTATAAAAATGTATGAATTTGGACTATTGCCACTGCTCCGACATCGATACACTGAGCAGGATTGTGCCGTCTGAAGCTCGAATTAAACAGGAAGAAGGAAAGAGCATGGATTTATACATATTTATATTTTGTTTAAATTCACGTTTTTCATGGTCTTTGACAGACCACATGTTTTCTGACAGGCTGTTTTGTCTGTTTGTTTGTTCGTCGGACTCCTTTCCTGAACACATCTTCTTTCTGTCCGTGAGAAGCCATATGCTCTCCACCCACACTGTGTCTATCTGATCAAATAGCATCTGCCAAGACACAGAGTCACTGTCATCTATCAAGGACCTGCCCTCCTCTCACTCCTAATCCCTCTCTCTCTCTCTCTCTCTCTCTCTCTCTCTCTACTGTACCTTACACACACTCTTTTCTTGTCGTCCTCTCACCCCTGTCCTCTCCGGCCATCAGGCACACTTGTGCCGTCTCTGTTTTTTTCTGTCCCCCTCATCACTTTCTCCCTCCAACTGCTTCCTCTCTCTCTCTCTCTCTCTTTCTCCATTATACAATCTCCTTGCAGTTCCTTTCATCTCCTCAGACCTCAGCATCTCTCATGCCGCCTTTTCCTTCTTACATTTCTCTTCCCCTTTATGACTTTTAGTGAAATCGTTACGAGAATAACACTGAGGTTATTAGCGTGGTGCAAGAAAAGATACCAATACAGACTCTAAACCTCTTTAGTGTATATTTGTATTGAGCGACTCTGGTAAAAAAAAAAAAAAGCTGCACGGAGAAAAGTGACTCAGCGGGATTAATAACAGGGAGAAGAAAACAAAGCAAAACAAAAACAGTGTCTCATTTTTGTCAAAAGTGATCGAGCCATGAAATGTGATGGAGTGCATGCTCTGCAGCCCTGATAAGATTCAGTTAGGGAGGATTATTATGACACCAATGCTCATTTAATCAACTTCAGTGCACTTAATGTGAGTGGCTGTGAACACATCGCATCAGCAAAATGCTTTCGATGTAAAATGTAAATGAATCTGTCACTAAAAGCTCGAGCTGTCTTGCTTTCTCTCTGTTTTGTGGGAGGAAATTGTTTATGCAAGGACTTCTGAGGCTACTGTAATAAAGGAATGTGGTGATTCAGATGGAGTAATGCACACACACACACACACACACACACACACACACACACACAGATCTGCTGCTGCAGAGAGGAATATATTAGAATAACTTACACACTGCCCTCTGTTTAGAGCAGCCTTTTGTGTCCAGAATAACATCAAAGGACTATTTATACTTCACTGCTTTTCCTTTGTGCTGTCAGCAGACACGGCAGTAGAGATGTGTGTATGTACGTGTGCATGAATTACAATGCCGGCAATGAGCAATGTAACCTTTTTGCCTTGGTGGATAGTGTCATGCACTTTGGATCTGTGTGTATGAGAACGCTGTGCGGATGTGTTTCTCACCATCTCCGATGATGGCCAGGATGGCCAGATCCACTTGCCGTTTCCAGTAGGAGCCTTTCTGTAGAGCGATGCCATAACCGGTGGTCGCAAAGATGTACCTAAGCACAAGCACATCCAAACAAACACAGACACACAGAAAAAACACATATTTTAACCTTTAAACAAACAGATGGTGTCACTAAAAATGTTTTTTTTTAACGAGATACCTCATGCGTAATGATATAAATGTCATAGTGTAAGTTTAGGACACAGATTTGCAAACAGTTTTGGATGGGCCCCAAGATGAGCAAGTCCTAGTGTAGGGACTTAAAGGGTAGGTTTGCATTTTATATTTGTTTTAAAAACAAAGCTGACATGTCTAATATTTTAACTGAAATATGGTTGGTCATTTTTATCATTCCTCTGCTCCACACTGGCCACAAAGTAAAGTTAGACAAATCAAATGTATATGAAGCAAAGTTAGTTCCTTTTAGTACAAAATGTCTCCTGATTGAAGATAACTTTGAAAGATTCCTGCATGATATGTAAAATTCAAACCATTAAAGCCTCATGTTATCTTCAGCTGAACTTTAGAAGTCATTTGTAGACTGTCCCCCGATCACTGACATGGAAACAGCTGTAGAAATGGATCTCTTTGCTGCCAGTATGGAGAGAAGAACAACCGACGATGACCAATAATATTTTCAATTTATGGAAGGGCTGTGTTGTTTCAAGACAGAGCTGAAATAATTCTTCTTCCCTCACACAAGTCTAATTATTATAATCAATATTAACTTCATATTTACTCACAAGTCATTCATAGTCAAACGTGTATGGTGGCACCATAAAAAACTGCATTCTGACACCTGAAGCTACAGTATTGGTACCTTAGACCAGTATCTTCCTGGAGTCTCCGCTGGCCTCCGGGGCAACAGGTCCAGACCAAGAAATAGTTTGGTTTAAAATGCAGATTTGTTGTTTTCACTCGTATTTTTGTAGAAATTAAACAAACGAGATGCAGCGTTTTCATTTGTGTGCTTAAGAGGAGCTGGTAAGCAACGTTTGTTACCTTTAAACAGCACCTGGTTACCTGTTTCCCCATGTTTTCAGTCGTTGGGCTAAGCATCTTTTCATTTAACTCTCGGAAACAAATAAGCGCATTTCCCAAAATGTCGAACTTTGTCTTTAAGAAATCTTCCAACTCAATATTAAGCAATTTTAAAACAAATCCTGCTAATATTTACCCGTATATGTACTTTACAAACATAAACAAACATTAAAAGAACATTTACAGAACTTTACACAACAGTTTGGAGCAGAGAATGCCGGGGATCAAACCATGAAGTGAGGAGAATCCACACTAAAAAAAAGTGTCTTTTTTTTGAGGACTTAAAGCTTTAGTTACCCGCTGCCAATGGTCACCAGCTTACATCCCTCATCCCTGCCAGCCATGTAGTTCAACACTGCAGCGTCATAGATGAAGGCATCCAGTTTGCTGCAAAGCAGGAGAAAAAAAGAACAGAGGACAGAGACAGGAGAAAACAGATAGAGGGAAGGTATGAAGATAAAGCATGAGGGGTTTCAGTTCTCTCAAAGAGGGTGAGGGAGGAGTACTGGAGGAGACAGAAAGCAGAGAAGGAGGGGAGGGCGGGGGGGGGGCTTATTTTTTTCAGAATGTGTTGTTTGCGGATCAATTCTAAAGTGTTAAATCATCTCCAATAGGACTGCAATCCAAGCGTAACCAAACACACAGAGGACACAGTGGTGGAGTGGCTGCGGTTCAATACGGCACGCTTCACTGGTGATAGGACCTTGGAGGCACATGGACGACCTAAACAAACTTTAGACAGACACAAACATTTACACTGTCTCTCTCTCTCTCTGCCTCTGTCTGCACACACTCACACAAAAAGACACACACACACACACACACATAAATAAGCATGCTGCGAAGTAGAACGTACAAACGAAAATATCCCAGACTGAGACTGACATTTTCAATGTAACTGATGCCATCACTTACTGCTGCTCTCTCACTCACACACACACACACACATACATATACACACAGAGGGCCCTGCTAATAGTGCAGTGACTGGCTGGCATTTACTGAATGTCAGATCCAGCCCTCTAACGGAGGCTCACAGCCGATAGTTCAGCTGTGTAATTAGCTTAACCCAGCACTGGCTCCGTCCACACGCAGGCAAGTGTGTCCAAACATGTAGTGAAAGCAGTGTGTGTGTGTGTGTGTGGCCATGTACTGGTGCATGTCTGTGAGCATGGATTTGTGCATGCATGATTGTGAATGCTAACAGGACATGCTGTGGCTCTAATGGCTTGTAGAGGGATTCAGCCATCAACAATCCGTCACACCTTTATTGAGGCGAATAAAAAGTAACAGCGCAGACTTTCTTGCCCCTTACTATACTTTTAAATGTAATATTTAACATGGCAAATGACCATTTAGTGTGACTCTGAATCTTATTTTACACCACTACAGGGAAACTCTTCAGTACATACACACACACACACACACACTGTCAGTTGAACTACTCCATCTACTAATCTCAAAATAGCATCGGGACACCAAATAAAACATTTCAGCAGAACTGCATTATCGATCCTGATCTAAAATGAAATTTTCTCCACATAAACACTTTTTTTTGTGAGTTTCACTGTGACACTGAATGTGTAAAAACGCCTCGAAATCGAAATGTCATGTCCTAGAATGCAGTTTCAGTTAAAACATTCAAAGCTGCGTCATTAAAAAATCTGCGCTGTTGTGGCTACGGGTGAAATACAAACAGTTCAAGTTGAAGGAAGATTCCAAGACTCTTCCTGTTCAATCCCTGGAAACCCTGGAAAGTGAACACACCAGTAATGATGCCTATGCACCTCTGTATCTATACCTGCAGACGACTTGTGTGTGTGTGTGTGCTTGTTGCTGGTTAATGCTGAGGCAAATGTTCTGACATGATTGATTTTTTTTTTTTTTTGTCAGACAAACATGTATTCTGCTTTTTCTGTCGGGATCCCTGCTCTGCCAGCACAGCATTCTCATTGAGAATAAATGAAAACGCTGTGTTTGTCTTGCAGTTCTTGGGTGCTACAGGATGTTGGCAACGTGCAACATTTTCTGGAACAGATACAAATGCAACATTTTAATGTTATGAAAATGATTAATGACTATTTGTCATTCATTTACTTACTTCAATATTTTTTTGCTTGGTTACTGCGACTGAAAATTCAGGCCCTGAAATGTAATGAAATCAATTCAACTCCCCCGTGAATAGTTTGGGTTCTTGTGGCTGTAACAGATTTCGCGTGTAAAGCCATTCAGCATTATGTGTGATCAGAGCTAATCCAGCCATCGAGCCTCAAACAGCTGAACGCTGCAGTGTTGCTCATCTGCTAATGCCACGAAATAGAATTATCAATGAGGGTATTACTGACTGCACACACACACCTGCAGCCAGCTGTGTGTGTGTGTGTGTGTGTGTGTGTGTACAGATATGCATGAGCCGGTGTGTTTTTAAGCGTTTTAGCGCTCGTGTGCATGCAGTATCAGTTTACAGAGCTATGTAAATTCATATACCACTGCGCTCTATGTTAATACAACAACACAGGCGAGAGCGGCTGAGAGTATTAAAGGTGCTGGAGTAGTTTAAGCTGCCTTTGCGTGTTTACATCCAGACTTTTATGACGTGGATGGATGAGAACGAGCTGAAAGACACAACCGCATAAAAAACATGAAACATGAATTATATCAGCATATTTGTTGTGTATTGAGTATTTTGTTCCCCCTCCCCTCTCTGTAAAGCAGGTTTCCACTCAAAAACCCCCAATCAGAAAGAACTTGTATCCAGTCATCAGCCCTTTGAATGGTTTGGTTCTTTTTCTACCATTTTACCCGCTGTCTCTCTCTTCCTTCATGTCCCCTTTCGCCCTTCCTTTCTTGTCACCATCCTCTTTCTGTATTCCCATTCCTCCCCTTTCCTTCCTTCCTCCGTTGCCCTCCATTTCTCATTCCATTACCACTTTCTTCTCCTCTAAACTCCTGGCCTTTTTCCTCCTTCCGTCCACCCTTCTTTCGTTTCTTCCAATCAGGTATTCTGCCCTTGGCCTCCTACCCTGCTCCCTTTTTTATCTTTCCCCAATGTGATGGCGTGATGAGAGTCACCCCTCTGTCTCTCCACTATCTTTACCTCCACTTCTTTTTCCATCCATCCAATCCTCTCAAATCGTTCCACGGTTTCAATCTGTCTTTGCTTAGCTGTCCCCCTACCTCTCTTACACACCGACACTGCAGAGGTATACTGACGGCAAACGATTTAAGGGAGCGCGAAACAAATAATTCTAAGTGCTACTCAGTATGCAGGTCAACATTTGAGAGTGCACAGGCACGCGTTCATGAGAGCAGAATCAGATTTGAGTGTGCAACGAGAGTGTGGGTCCTCCTCTCTCTACTGTCTTTGAATACCGTGCTCCTCTGCAGCTCTTGGCGGCCATGTGATGATCAAGTGATTTACATCTAGTGGGTCTAATAGGATGGCCCTTCATTTCCAGGTCAAATTGAACAGGTGACGCTCGGTTCTCAGTTGGACTCAGGGGATTCGACTGAGCAAGTGCGCGCAGTCAGCTTTGATTATTACGAGCGTGAGAATCTCAAACACAGTTACACACTCCCTCGTGCACTAATCTGACTCTACATGCCTCCGCACTCTCAAAGGTTGACCTGCAGACTGAGTGGCGCTCAAATTTGTTATTTGCTCTCTTAAACCTTTTATCGTCTATATACTTCCATAACACGCCACAACCAGTCCCATTAGAGAGGCCAGTACTAAAAATAGCTCCTGCCGCTCCCAGTGAGGAAGCCCATTCATCCCCAGCCTTAGAGGAGCTGTCACACACACACACACACACACACACACGGGCTCACGCATGTGACAGCATCACAGCTACACACATTTTTATGGAGGTACACACACAAACACACATTTTTGAAGGTTGACGAGTAAATATTTTTGCATTGGTGAATTTAGTATTTGATTGCGGATCAGTTACCCCGTTTTAAGGCTGACAAGTGCGTCCTGGACTCCAGTTTGATGATACTTCACCATGTACTGGTGCATGGCGGGGTAGTTCTTCCTGATGTTCCTCTCGGTGGATCCGTTTGGAACCGTCCCGAAGCGGAATGGAGGCGAGTACGCGTACGGGTTCTGAAACTGAAGACGAGAAGAAAGAATGGAGAGAATATAGAGGGAAAATAGGGAGAGATGAAAAAGAGAGGGAACAGCTAAGAGTAAGGAAAAAGACGAACACAGAGAGAAGCTGTAGGTGACGAGATATAGTCCAAATGTCTGTGTGTGGGTGGGCGGGTAGGCGTAAGCACTAGCTGAGGTTATACCAGTTGGTACCCTGTTAATAAGATATCAGTCACAGTCAGGCTCACAGCATTACGTTTTCACAACACAAACTAGTTTTAAAATGGGCAGAGGTTTTATCTACACTAGAGTGGTGACAATGTCAATCTGAATCAAACACACTATGTCACAATAAAGCTATATAATGCATAATCTCAACTTTACCAGCATTTTTTGAAACGCTGTGTTTCAGTTGTACTCCAAAGTTTATCAGTCGACAGTCCTAACGTCAAAATAATATGGCGATACTTGTGCTACATATCCATGTGATCATATCCTGCATTAAACCAGACAACGTCACCTGCTTATTGGTTAGTTCCTATAATTTCTCAGTTGAATACCGGGAATCCAAATGCTTAATTCCTGTGTTGTGATAGAAACCATGTACTGTATTCAACATAAACATATTACACTTTTCTTTATTCTCTCTCTCTCTTTTCTAGTAGAATTTTTGGATTCTCCCATCATTCCTCTCCCCCCCCCCCTCGTCTGTAACTCTCTCAGGTATAATCTAGCCAGTGTACAGGTCAAGGGGTTTGTAGTAGTGTGCTTGACGCTGTGGTAACAACCTACCCTCGAGCACTGCGGTAACAATCTGTCCTCCGTGCCAGAAACAGATGAACCCTATCAATTACAAGTGTGTAATGTGAGCACCACTCTAACCACACACTGTGTGTGTGTGTGTGTAGTACCGAGGAGTGGATTCACTACCTATCACTGAAACAGTTCTGTGGAATAATATTCTGTGATCTGTTTTGCTTCATATGTTCATACAACAAAAGAATTAGATTAGCATATTACGAGCCTCTGTGTTCTGTTTGGTGTCTTTGCAACATCTGTAAAAATCACCTTTGTAATGTTTAAATGCATCTACATATAAAATATATGTAAATATGTATAGCTATGTGCAACCTGCGTCTGCTTGTACACCTCTATCGTGTAATCGTGTCAAAGTGAGGGCGTGTTCCACAAATCAAACGCCGCCACGCGTGTGTGCAAGTGTGTGTGTTAGTAGTGATGTCGCGGTGTGTGTGTGTCAGCATCACAAGCGACAGCCCTCGGGAGACGTTCTCTCCTCACACGGTCCTTCCCATCGTCTCTCTCTTCGCTCGTCTTTGCCTCCTTTGTGTCTCTTTCAAGGTGGAGCACAAGTTTTAAGGTCAGAAGAAGGCACATGTGATAGGGGTTGTGGGATGTGGGGGATTGGGTACTGGGTTCAAACCTTCAGACAGACTGGGGAAATGTAGATTGGGAAAGTGCTCTTCTCTTTCTTGGTAATTACCAGTGAAGGGCTTTTGAGAAGTACAGCAGCTGCTGCTAATGAAAGCCTGATGCCGAGATGATGGGAAAATGAAAGAGCATTGGCAGACGAGGGCCGGTGTTCCAGACAGGTGGAGATAAGAGGACTCGGTGCGCTGCCACAGTACATGAGCCATGAGGCAACGGCAACGCACCCTCACAAAATTACAAGGTAGATATTAAGATTTTGTTCACAGATGACTGAAATAAGTTCCCAAGCTTTTCTACCGAGAGATCACGTTTTTTGAATCTTTGTACTTTAAGGTAAAAGCTTGAAGAGCATGGAAGGGATGTTTTTAGAAATAGAATACATACATCCATGATATTATATATATACCTTTTGTGTATTTTTATGGCATGATTATATTTAAAAATGCATTTTTCTCACAAGTGCTTGTGGTTGTCAAGTGACCCATCTGAACAGAGTTTGAAAGTAGCTCTGTTTTCCATCAGTCTATCCTCTCTTCTCTCATTTTGTCCTGTATCACTTTTATTCCTCTTCTTCCTGTTACCCTCTCTATCGCCTCATAATTCTGTTATATAAGCAAAGGTCTCTCATTTGTATGTGTGCATGTAAGTGTGTATGGAGGTCTCTCTATGCTCCCATCTGTCTATCCATCTCTCTCACATGTCACTCCTGTTTTCCTACAAGTCTACTGTATCTCTCCTAAAACTGGGATTTTCATTATTATTATTTTGGCGGCGGAGCAGTATCATTGCGGTGTCGCTGCAAAGTGTCGACTTGTCAATCAGTTTGTGGACTTTTTCCCTCAACTTCCTGTCGCTTAAATTGGATTTTTTTCTTTGCATCTCCCCAAACTTTGAAGCTGCTGCCAGAATCTGAAAGCAAGCAAGGTCAAGAGCGGCCTTTTTAGAAGCAGTCCCATGTATGTGTTGTATGCACGTCTTCTCTCAAGGGCATCCAAGTGCGTGTCATTGATTGCATGTGATTTTCAGACTAAACAATACGCTGCTTGTTACAAAAGTGTAGTACTGTGCGTGCACCTAAAAGAAAACAACCGTGACCTTTCCTGTTCCACCTCGCAGCACCGACATCATTCCTATTTTGCTTCGCCCTGTTTACGGTTGTGCATGCAAGAGCGCTCTCCACTCCTATTGGGCAAACATCATGGAGCATGTTGAAGAAGTTATTGTCCACTATTATTGACTACATGAGACAAAAGTTATTCTTGCTATTACTGGGCAGGTATCTTGTGATCTGAATCCAGCGTCTGTTTTTTTCAGATCTCTTCTAAACCGAAGCACGCTCCGAAACCTGGTTTCTGCTGTTTTTTGTGTCACCACGACAAACTGCTACAAGCTCAGCGCAGAACTTGTTTGCTGAAATTTGAATTCCTAAAGTCTGTGTACTAAAAAACATGGTCTACTATTAGCTGTTGGGAAACCAGAACAGCATGTCCTCTTCAGCGAGCAGTGACAAATAAGCCAGCGTTGTAACAACAAATCCCTGGTGATTATACAGCCTAAAACGCACCAACCTGTTAACTGACTGCCCCACCCACCACACACACACTTCTGCATGAGCTTCGGAGACGGTTACCGACAGCTCAGAACGGTATTCATTACTTCAATTTCATAAACGATGAAAAAGAAACAACAACTGCTCTGTCACTGACTGAGATGAATGAACGAGTATCAGAGCTCTGTCAATTTCATAGGCAAAGTAAAACAAACCTTGCTTAAGTTATCAATCCTGTAATCACGTCAGATGACTTGCCTGAGGAGAGTTAAAGAGCTTTGTGTATATGATTGTACAATCACAGCTAAAACCACTCAGACATATCAGGTTTTCCACTGATTGGCCTCTGCGGTTAGTGTATCAATTCAGCAGAACCACATATTTACCAGCAATTTGTTGTATTGTATGTGGCACACAGAGCTAGTGTGTCATCTATTTGTACTCCGCTTTTGCATGTGGTCTAATTTTTGGTCTCCAGCCCTAGTTTAGACGTGCAGTTATCATGATTTAGCCATCATTAAGCAAACTTTGTGTGTTACAGAATAAAATGACCCATAAAATATGTGGTGTTGGGATATCCATAACTCTTCAGCAGATCTAGTTGATCGCCAAGCTCCCCCGGTTTACATGTGTAAAGGTCTTTGAGCAAGCCATTGAACTGTCATTGAGTATGTCTATGTAAAAACATGTAAGTTGCTTTGGACAAAAGTGTCTGTTGAATGTAATATTTCAATATTTCACTATACACCCAACCAGCACAAAATGACAGAAAGCTTTTTCTCTATAGTCTACGTGACCAACCCAGGTCTAAAAAGTATTGGACCTATATTCAGGTGATAATGGGATGACCATGTACCTCTGTGTTGTGTGTGTAAGTAGACATCTGTTTCCTAAGTTGTTTGTCTTATAACCTTTCTGTCCCCTAGTGGTCCAAAATCAGTTCAGTCTCAATGGGGAATTTTCATTTTGCTGGCACAGATGGCTCAATGTCCGGCCCTCGCTCAGCATATCCGTCTGAACGGCCGTTTACCCTTTTTGCCTTCGCTCCTCGTGCCGTTTCCTTTTCTCTCTACCTCAGCCGTCAGCCTGGCCCATATCTGTCCGCCCGTTGTCTTTTACCATCTTGTGCATCTTGGTGTCTCGCTATTCCTCAGTCGCCCTCCTGCCAGTTGCTTTGTCTCTTGTACCATCCCTCCCTCCCTCTCTCCTTCTGCATGTTGTCAGAACCCTCTGCATCAGTCTCAAACGCTCTCCCCTCAGAAGCATCTCTGCATAACATCCATCTCTCTCTCCTCAGGAACTCTCAACCCTTTTAGTCTTTTGTCTTTGGCTTGACCCTTTTTCTTTGATCTTTCAGTATATCCTCCTCCTCGTGAACGGGAACCTTTTCCACTTATATATCACTTCATCTTTCTTTTCTTATGTACATATTCTTAAATATCATCACATTTGTATAGCAGTGGTCTTCTTGATCTACAGCTTTACTAACAAAAATCCATGCTGAACACTATTTCTATTAAAAAGCTTAGACGAGCTACGCAATAAGGCTAATTTTAGTCGAGGAACAATATTTGACAAGCACTTCTGTGTGGATGTGTGTGGAATAATATTTCTTCTTATCCACAGCATACATACACACTTTTGAATGGTTTGTACATTTACCTAAATCCACCTCCAAATACTTGCTTTGTGGATCCAAATGTCTGGCACTATCAAATGATCCAAATTTTCTTATTTTTAATGGATTTTAACGGCTTTTCTGCACTCCTACACTGTGTCAGCAGCTACCGGCATGTAGCATCTACTTGAATTAAATGTCAGATATGAACTGGTGTCATGCATATACAGCATTCATTCCATATGTGACACATTTACATTTTTATTTACCATTGCAGCAAATTGTACCTCAATAGCCACCTTGTTTTATTTTAGGGTCCAACTTTAAGTTCTATTTATGACTGTAAAACTTGGAAGTTTGGACCTTTGAGGTGACCCAAGGTTGACAGATTCTTACACCATGTAGCTGTAGGGCAACAAGAGCTTTAAAAGTAGGTCACTGGAATCTGGTTTTTGAAAAGCACAAGGCTAAAACATTCCCAGTGGGCATCTAACAGATCTAAGTTCTCAGCTAACAAACAAACCACCATCCAGTCGGTCAAACCAACAAACCATCTCTCCCATTTGTCGTCCATTACCTTGTTGTCAGAGAGACCGGTGACTTGGTCGACGAATTCCTCCTGGATCATGAAGGCGGCCAAGTTGGCAGTGTAGGAGGCCAGGAAGATGACAGCGAAGAAGGCCCACACAGACACTATGAACTTACTGGTGGTTCCTTTTGGGTTTTGCACCGGCACGGAGTTGTTGAAGACCAGACCCCACAGCAGCCACACGGCCTTGCCCATGGTGAAGGAAGGGCCATGGGGGTCTGAAGGAGAGGACAGAGGAGAGGAAGAGAGGCAGATGGTTGGAGAACATTATCGACACATTGTAGATAAAAATATATCAGGATGTGCAAAACTTGCTATCCAACTATGCTGAAATGTGTGCGCGTTCATGTTCATGCTCACCTTTTCCCTGCGCCAGGTTTCTGTTAAAGCCAAGAGGACTGATGTACTCAAACATGAAGACAGCCATTGCAGTCACCAGTAGGAGCATCACAAACATCATCACCCACACTGATGCACTGAATGGCTCTGAATGAGAGGAGAGAAAGAGGACAGAGATTAAGAATTAACACATGTTGGATTCAATTTTCATATCATGCACGTCACTTTTTTTTGTTTTCCGATCGACGCTCACTTGTTTTCTTTCATTGATCCGAATGAATAAATCAGTCCCAACAACACACACTGCAGAGATAACAAGCTGACTCCTGCAGGTTCACAGAGCCCCTACATACATACATACATCCCCACGCTCTCTCTCTCTCTCTCTCTGAAACACACACACACTTGCATATACACAGGCACACCTCCTATTTGACAGTGTGAGGAGGCGTACTGTATAGGAAGCCCTGGTGTCAGCATTCCTGTCCTCCCTCTGAGCTCACAACACTACTGCAGAAATTAAACCCCACTCTAATGTATGGGAGAGCACTGCTGGCACAGGGCCGCACACTGTGTGTGTGTGTGTGTGTGTGTGTGTGTGTGTCTTTGCTGGCAAGCAGCCATTATGGAGTTTTCCTGCTAAGCCCTTATAATTGCCACTTTCACAGCAGTAACAGCATGCTGCATACATGTCAGTGTGTGTACCTGTGTGTCTGTGTGTGCTGGCATGTGTTTCTCTCTTCACATACAAAGCAAGTCTTGCTGACTGCTCGTGTTTGTGCCTGTGTGCCTGTGTGTGTGTGTAGGTGTCTTCATGTACAGTATGTGTGTGTGTGTGTGCAGGGATTTGGATGTCGATGCATCAAAATGAACGTGACTGAGCAGCCATAACAGGGATATCTGTGGTCACTCGGCTTAAAATCCTGCAGGTCCTTCGCAAGTAAGTGAGAGTCATTGTGGCAAGAAGCAGGAGCTGAGCTAATATCCTCTGATGAAAGAGCAAGTATTGACAGCTGTGTAACAGAACTGAATTGTGTTGTCAGCTCTGTATCTCAGGGAACACACACACACACACACTCACGGACACAAAACAAATATCATTCTACACTCACACAAACAGTAAAAGCAAACAAGACAGATCTTCCTCTCCATCTCTCCTGAGTGCGGCCACAAAGTAGCAGTTGTTTCCGTGATAGTTACCGAGAAAGGCTGACGGGGAGACGGTTCCGTTGCTACGGGAGACCATGACGCTGATCCCGGTTTCCACGAACGGGACGGAGAAATCGATGACCTCAGAACGCTCCTCATTGATCGTCAGAGATCCGACGGCCATGACGGCTTTCTTATAGACCACCTTTGGGCGGGGAGGGGGCGGAGCACAGAGGGAGGGAAGCGGGGGTTAAAGAGAGGGAGGACGGGTGGATGGATGAGGAGGGTGAGTGATTGCGGATGAAGGGAGAGAGAGTGGAGTGAGGACAGGGAGAAAGGAGGGGGTGGTGGTGATGGATTTAGAAAGGAGAAAGGAAGAGGAGAAAGGCAAGATTGAAAGGTTGAGGAGAGGAAGGTGGATGAGAGGGAGGGAGAAATGGTAAAGTGGAAGAAAGAATGAGAAGAAAATTTACATTAAGGCAGTCAAATGCAGCAAGCAATCGATATCATCAATAAAGACACAACCAGCTCCTGAAACGTTGTTCAGAGACTGGCACTGATCCTACAGATCAGCTTTACAGGAACTAAAGAAGAGAAATTACGATAATTATGAAAATAAGTTGGAAAAATAATCTTTCGTGATGATACTCAAACCCTGCCAAACCTGCACCAGAATATTCATTGATTGCACGTCGGCAAAGCTTATAACCTTCATCAATACAATCAATATGCGGGTGGGTGTCACCGCTAAATCAGATCAATGCCAGATGAAGTGCAGCTCAGTGAACAAAGTCTGCCATAAAAAAAATATAGACAGCAATAAAGTTAACGGTCTTAAAATGAACTCTGGGACTTTACCTTCAAGTTGAAGCTGGTAATTAAAGATATGCAAAAGAGTTTTCTGCAGGAGTAGCTTAGATTTGTTTACTTTCTAAGCATTTACAGTTGGTGCCAAAGCCTCATAGCTGAAGTTTTATTTATTTATTTTTTATTTTTTTCCACTGTGGAAGTTTTTGCAAAGTCAACACTTAAAAAAGCTTCCTTTGGAAGGCAAGGAACATTAATATCCTGTCATACAAATACCTCTAATTTCCTGTGAGCCCAGGCTTGGATTGCTCATCTCAAACGTACGACAAACCTAACCGGTGGATACTTCAATACTAATAGGCCTGCGTGTCGATTTTCATATGAATACAATCAGAGTCAGAAAACGTGTCTCTCGCTTCCTTAATACAGATTAAGTGGCTTAAATTGGTGATAACTGGCCAAATCACACACATGGGAGCTGTCTTACCTCTCCCACCATCCCATTCCAGACGTTGTTGATCTTCTTGCCATGCTTGCCATTGGTTACCAGGTACAGGTCATAGGTGAACTTCACATACTTTGCAATCTTCTTCAGAATATCAATGCAGAAGCCTTTGCAGCACTTCTTGATGTATGTCCCACCAGCCTCTGTTGTGTTGCTGCGGAGACACAAACAAAAACGCACACCCGTCATTAGCTGATGATTCTGAAAAGACGCCGTTTCGACCGATTATCAACTGCGGTTTAGTGCCTGTGACAGAAAGTGAGAAAAGCTGACACCAGATAGAAGATTTCACACTGAAGTGAGTGAGCTCAGCTGCAGACTTTTTGCAAGAAATAGAGTGACCATGTTAATCCAGGAGGACAATTTCTTTTTATTGATTTCAACTTTTATGTCCACTTTTATAACCCTTGTATGACTTGTCAGCAATCTCCCTTTGGGGTAAAAACAATCAAAACTTAGTTTCCTTCTCTTTCCCTTTCTACTTGTTAACTTTAGAAGAATGCACCAGTGAACAAAACATCACCCTGGGACTTTTTCACCTTTAAGTTCAGGTCATTTCTATTCAGAAATGACATCAGACGACTTGAAAAACATGCTCCTTTTCCCCTTCTCCTCCCATCTCTCTAGAGAAGGAGGTTTATGACGGCGCTGCATCTGCAAGCCTTGTACCATCTGTGTGCATGAATTTGAGAGCAGGAGAGTTCAGACACTGTTCACACACACACACACACACACACACATAAAAGTGAACATCAACTTCCAGCCACCTGGGACTCTCATTTAACTTTTAGATGCGTGCTAATTAGGGTAAAATAACCTCGTCCTTTAGTTTAACGACATCCTGGACAGAAACTTGAAGGAAAGAGAGTTACCTTGAGGGCTCAAACTCTCAGTCACTTTAGAGGATTTCTGTCCCAAGTGCAAACTCTTGTGTTACCCTCACTGGTCGCCAACTATCTGTCAAACAAACGTCACCTCAAGTGGAATTGTTCCCTGTCTTCAAACTGGGCAGAGATTGACTTTTTATGGTCTAACAGAGAAAAGGTTTTTATTTTAAAAGCCAGATCGAAGCCTGATCTGTCAGCAGTTGTGAGTAAGTTCTACACTTCTAACCAGATATTAGCTGAGTTAATGTAAAATGATTTAAAAACATTTATTTACATTGACATTTACATTTAGCGTATACCTTAGTATTCTTAGAACTATTCTGGGTTTAGACTCTAGAAACAGCTTTAACACTCACACTCTGGTTCTGCATGCATGTCACATGTGTGACTTTCATTCAATAGCATTAAAAAAGGGACAAAAGGAAACGTGAACGTGTCCACTTTGTAAGACGCATTGGGCAAATTCACGCCAGGCAGAGCCGTTTAATCAGGAAGAAAAATGTTTGAGATGAAAATTTCATGCCTGCACTGCAAACATGGCTGCTTTAAGCATGATACATCAGATACATTTTTTATGACGTTGAAATGAGAAAAATGTATGAACGTTACTGTAATGTAACTACATGATAGAGCATTAACACAGGGATGGGGTGGTAGAGGCGGGTTATGGGGGACGTGGTTCAGGGAATGGGATCTGTGATAATAATAACAGAAACAAGGACAACTAAGTCATGTTTCTGGCAGGTTCAGCTGGTGCGGGCAGTGACAGAGCAAGCATATAGGCCAGAACTGTAATAGCTGCATTCATGAACACAGTGTACCCATTTAGGCAGGCCATAGTACAGTTCAGGCAGTGAGAGCATGTGACGTTATGGGGGCTGTTTGTGAAGTTGAAGTTGCCAGGCCAACTTGATATAGAAACACTACAGGGCCTGAGGGGTCTCCAGAGAGGGCGGTGTGTGTTAGTGTGAGTATGGCTTGTTCTTAGGCCCAGCGTGGATGAGTGAATTTGTGTGTCTGCATGCATGGTTAGACCTCCATCCCCTGATCCAACCCCTCCATCATTCCTCTCTCTCTCTCCATCTCTGCTTCTTTCCTTCTCTCCATCTATCCCTCTTTCTCCAAATGGACACTACGGATGCTTGAGTGGGAATTGCGCACTGTGGGAGGGACGGACACACTCGAATCCATTGGCCTGTGAGTGAATGGACATGTGGCAACATGAGAGTGTATATGAGCTTGTGTGTGTGTGTGTGTGTGTGTGTGTGTGTGTGTTTATGTTCCTCCTTGGAGATGCTTTATCCTTCGCCCTACTTCACACTGATTCTGGATGAAAATCTCTGTTAGCCTCTTCCCTGGGACCCTATTACCGCTTAATCAGCTCTGTTTGTATGTGTGTGTGTGTGTTTGTGTAGCAGTAGACAGTGACTTCACATGTCTGCATGTATGCAGTGGTAATAGGGGATAGAAAGTGTGTAGCGTACGTGCCAATCTTACTGTAAGTGTGTTCATGAGTGTGTGTGTGTGCGTTCCAGTGGATATTAAATCATCCACAAACCAATTACATGCTTTGATTCAGCAGCACTCAAGCCACTCAGTGACACACACACACACATCCTGAGCCATTTTCACTGCGTGTGTGTGTGTGTGTACTTCAGGAACATAATATAGCAAGGGGCTAGCAGTATTTGGGCGTTAGAGTGAAAATTGGTAAGGAAGGAAGTAAATTGCTGAGTTCAGCAGTCGCCTCCATTTTCAGGGGGAGGAAAGAAGCTGCTGCATAGATCGCACACTGCACCTCTCCCCATGCTCATGAGAGAGGCGAGAGAGAGAGGGAGAGAGAGAGAGAGAGGGAAGAGCGCAGAGGAACACAACAACGATGCTGAAGGAAATGGAAAATGAATGATGTCATTTTTACCACTTCCTGATCACCAAAACACTGATAGATAACGGAGCTTAATATTCTGTTATTCTTGGTCACGTTTTTACAAAGTCACCTGTCACTCAGGTAATCAGTCGACTGCAGTATATTGTGTGTGTTGTACAGTAAATGTTATAGTCTAAAATCCATTAAGATTTGTAGAAATGCCTCAGGCTCATACTAGAAACAGTTCATTATTTATTTCACCACACTGACTTGGAAGTCATAGGTGCCTGACATTGTAAATGGACATAAACAGGCTTTGACTGAGGGGATTGAGCTATATTGTAACTGGTAATACATGAGAAATGATACATTTCTACACATTTGTGTTCCTTCTGTCTGCATCTGCATCTCTCTGAGCATCCTTTCTTACCTGATTCTGTCAAAAATCAGAGAAATTTAGGCTCCCATAGTTTTAATAAAAAATTCTTATTGGACCAAACAGAAATATCAGGTGATTTTAGCTGACATGCCACACTTACTCTTTGATATGCTTCCTGCAGGGCACAGAGTTCCTCATGCAGGTACCGGTGAGCCTCTCCACGTCCTCCACGATGACAAAAGGTTTCTCCTCTAAAGTGACAATGGACAGGTGGTTGTCGTCCAGCTCAGCGTCACCGAAGGAGTTGAAGCGCGGCCACACTGGATACTTCAGTGTCAGGCTGCGGTTGTCCAGTTTTCCCATCTGGAGGGAAGGAAACGAGGATAACACAGTTAAGATGATAAATTAAGTCACGAAAAAAAAAAAAACTGGAACAGCTGAATTTACATTTTACAGAGGGTGTGGATCTCGTCCAATACTTTACAATTAGCGAGCAGGTTGAGAGTCAGCATCTGCCCGAAGACACTTACTATAACAGTAGCACTGGCTGTTGTTGGGCTTAGACCTCACATTGAAAACACAGTGTCTCTAACTACTCAGCAAGTCTGTTGCCCTCAGATCTAATGGTTATAAAGCAGACAGATAGTGGAGGTGGTGGGGAAAAAACATGTCCAGTGATCATAACATGGGCAAGAAAACCATTTTGAAAAACGCAGTGTGATACTTTCCTTTACCTGGTTATTTAACTGCTGTAATCTGTTGCCTATAAACTCAAAGCAGAAAGGAAGTGGAGAGGATTACAGATGTAGACACATGTTAACATTTGCTTTTAACGTTACATATGTTGCTCTTTTGACACAAAAAAACAAAACAGTATACATGTTCACAGACTACAATAGATGTGACCGTGGGTACAACATAACAGATTAAAAGCACAGTGTGGAAGGGATGCATGACAAAATGCACACGGAGGGATACACGGCACATGGCTATGAATGCAAACATACACGAGAAAAAAGAGAGAGAGAGAGGTAGTGTGGCGGTGCGATAGCGATGCGACTCTGTTAATAATTCAGAAAGTTTTCACCGATTCTCCTATGGGCGCTGTGTACCCCGCCCTACACCTGTGTGCGAGCATGTGTGTGCGTATGATGTTTATGCATGTTTGTGTCAGAAGGCAGAGAGACTCTCAATTATTAATGTTCCAGAAGAAAGAAAACGGAAGAACCAGTCTTTATTTCTTCCAATAATACCAATATTAGAAGATTACTTATGTATTGAATGTCTGACCAGTAACAATATGGACTGAACAAATCTTTAAAAAAAGTAATATGCACACATAATGTCTAATCTATCACGTCTTTGACCCTGGAGTCTTATAGGGCATTGGTTGTCACCCGCACACACATGCATGTTGTTGCTTGGCCTGCATGCCTGGCTAAGTCATTAACAGGCAAGCAGAGAGGAGGAAGTTAAATTAGCATTTTAATTGTTTTGCTTTGAGTGGTTTTCTATCCTCTGACGGGGATTAGAGTCTTTTCTCCGCTCTTAGTCGGCCCCACTGTCAACAGCTCACTCTGCTGTCGGCGGCGTAAGTGTGTGCGTGTGTGTGTGTAGGTATTTGAGTGTGTGTGTGTGTGTAGGGGGTTGGGTACAGGACTGTACATTGAGGTGGCTCGTGCATTGGGTTTCTTTTGTGTCATCTTCGCTCTCCGGGGAACAGCCACATTTGTCTATCTGTCTTACCACAGCTGTTTCGTATTTCACAAGTCAGTGAGTGCGCGCACACACACACACACACACACACACACACACACACACACGTGTGTGTGTCTATCAAAAGGTGTACAGTAGTAGGAAATGGGGTTGGTAATGTAAAAGTGAGGGAGGATTGGTACACGATAAGTAGGATCAGACTTGTGGCACAGAAATGAAGGGAATCTGGGCGGGAAAACAAAAAAAGGAAAACAAAGATGAGTCATAGAGGAAAAGAATAGAGTGTGGATTTGAAACATTTGGATTGGACTGCACAAGCAGTTTGGAGTCATTCTGGTCTTAGTGGGACCCTAAAGCGGCACTTACCAGCTGTGTGTGCTTTCCTGATATACACACTTCACGGGTGTTTCAACTATGTAACATTATGCCCAATATTCCTCTTTGGAAGGGGGGAGGGGGGGACACTTTTGACTGTTGCACACACAACATAGCACTGTAACGTACACAAGAAAACAGACTCAAGTTTGCTCGACCCGTTCGATCATGAATATAAGCGTTTGAGGATTGGCCCTGATTTGGTCGGATGAATCAATAAACTCGAAGGAGAGATAAATGTTCTACTCAGAAGATGGGTTGAAAAAAAAAAGAAGAGAGAGGGGGGTAAAAAAAGGAGGAGGAGGAGGAGGAGGAGGAGGAGGGGAAGAATAAGCTGACTTCAGCAGCTCTTCTGATTTCCTGCTCTCCTCTTCCCTCTCCCACTCTGTCTCTCCTTCAGTCTAATTAAAGAAAGAGGGGGTTATAAATTAATGCCCAGAGAGGATTCTCTCCATCGACCCGGTCAGGAAGCAGAACACAGATTCTCCCCCGTATGAAATACCAGATATCAAACACACACACACACACACAATACATAGAAAGTTGTGTGTGTGTGTGTGTGTGTCTGTAACATGACAGCGAGGCCAGCGGGAGGTTACAATGATAGGGACGGTGGGATTAGCGGATTATAACATCCCGTGGCGGCAATCATATCACACCATCACCATGCGACAAATTTAGAGCCACTTGGAGATGAGATGACACTTGAGCCAAGAGGAAGTGCCTTTCTCAGATCCTTTTCTTTAAATCCCTTGTTTCGTTTAATCTACTATTCTTTCTTGTGTCACCTCAAACCTGCTCTCTCTGCACTCCTCTTCAGCTCCTTTATCTTTATTTTGAAAGGCCTTGCTCTTTGTGCCTGCACGTCTGACTTTTCCATTTCATCTATTTCACACTCTCTTATCCCGCTCTTTCTTTCTTTCTCTCTCTCTCATTCGGTGTGTGACCTACACACACACACACGCACGCACACACACACACACTCAGGGGCTACAATCAACCATAAACTGGCTGAACGAATAGAGAGAGCGATAAAAAAAAGGAAAGAAAGAAAAACAAGGGTCAGTGCTCTTACGCCGAGCACCTTCTCTGTGCCAGTCTCACGGGGAGAGTTATCGCTGTGGCACGTTGCATTATGGGAGAATGAGTTCCTAATAGCGTGGAGAAACCCATTCAGTCATAAAACAGTATCTGTCACTCCTGTCAGACAAAATTATGTCGGGGAAAATGGATTCTGCTCTCCCTCTCCTACGCTGACTTTGTTTTTATGTGTGTGTGTGTGTGCATGTGCATGTGTGAGGTTGGGTGAGCGTGCACGTGAAAAACAAGGACAGAGGAAAGAGGATGACAGAGTGGAAGAGCGAGATAAAACCACATCCGTGGATTTAGACATCTTCCCTTAAAGTGGAACACTTTTATCAACACTCGGAGAAGAAGTGAGGCCTGGATCGGAAACGCACGCGTGTGTTTGTGTGATGATTGGGTAATGTGTGTGTTTGTGTCTTTGTATATATGCACACGGGCTTTTGTGTGTGTCTGCTCTCCATATTGTGATTCTCCGAGCACAAATCCCATGCTGTCTGTAATAATTATTTTGTGAACTGGCTGCTAACACCGCCGCAATTCCTGAAGCAATTTGCACACTCCAACTACTCAGCAGGAATAAAACATAACATCCTGGTTCTGATCGTTAAATACACTTTTGTTATTCGGTCGGTGAAGTTATACTGTAACTCTGAATGCAAGAGAATAAACAAATACAGTATCTCACCCTTTCTTTCAGCTACCATCATCATGCAGGGCTCCAGATTTAACCGCTTTGTGACGCAAATACATTCATTTTAATCTCATGTCGGTCGATCAATCTGCCACCTCGGTCCAGACTGACAACTATTTGGATGGATTTTTATGGACTTAAGAGACCTACTGACTTTTCCTGCGGTGCTTCCAGCAACTTTTCATTCATCCTGTGAAATATCTCAACATCTACCGTACAGGAGATGGATTGGTACTAAACTTCATGGTTACTAGACAATAAATCCTGATGTGTTTTCCTCAAGTGCCACAGTGAAGTTCAGATTTGTGGTTTTGACAACTGTTGGATGGATTTCCATTCAATTCAGTGCAGGCATTCATATTATAATGACTCTGGTGAACCTCAATTGTTGCTTTTCTTTGTTTGAAATCATGTTAACATGATAAACTATGATTGGAAGATGCCAAACATTACACCTGCTTAACCACATTATGTAACTTTGAACCGCTTCACTATCATTTTGATGTTACACTACACAGAGCACAAACTATTACAGTGCTGTTGCACTTGCTTGATGTTTGGCTGTTAGTAAAGTTGTCAACTTGCTAGTTTGTATTCAAAAGTAATGTAATCAAATACGCGGCACAGCTGTCCATATTTAATATAGCAGTGTACTGTATGAGTGAACTGCACTGTGAAACTGGGGGCGTGTTGTTGAAAATACACGTTTGTGTTGCTAGGGGAAAGTATTCAAACTGTGTAAAAATGACCTGAAGAACAACCTGAATAGATTTATTCTCCCCGGGATGCAGCATCATTACAACAAATGAGCTTTTCCCCACCTTTGTCTTTACAAATACATGCATGGTAAGTGCTCAAGTAATGCCACTCCTGGTAAGGCTGTGTCCATCTCAATTCGCTATATCTGTGTTGTTACAGCACAACCTAATTTTGCATCCCCGATAACGCTACACTGGTTCCAGCCTACTGATCCAGTCAGAAACACCTGCATGGTTTGCTGCAATCTTGCATGCTTACCTAATCCTCAAAATAAATAAATAAATAAAATGAACCAACAGGTGAAGCAATTTCAAAGCGTCTCTTCCAAAAACTCTAACATTAACATCTAACCAACTCTCTCAGTGCGTGCTTGGGTGTGTGTTGCAGGGAACAGCAGGTGTGGACGCTTTGAGTGTTAAACACCTGTAGTGGATGGAGAAAACATGCACATGCTGGTGGCTCCGTTCCACCTCTCTCTTCCTTCTCCTCTGTCTCTTTGTGTGTGTCTTTTTCCTCGTGCTCATTTGCTCTCGCTATCTCGGCCCATCTGTCTCCATCGCTCGCTCGCTCGTCTCTCTCTCGCTATCGCTCCATATAGCCCTCCACCTCCCCTGTCTCTCCCGCCTGTGCCTCGAGGGGACACATTTTATATTTTTAGTGCATATCTATATTTTAGTGCAGTTACTGAATTTTTATCTCTTGATCATCGTGGAAGTCTCTGTGTGTATGTATGCGTGTGTGTGTGTGTGTGTGTGCGCACACACCGCTGATTTCTGGCGCATGGGTGGGACGGCTGCACCAGAAGGGGGGGGGGGGGGGGGGGGGGGGGGGGGGGGGGGGGGGGGAGGGGGAGAGAGAGAGAGAGAGAGAGAGAGAGAGAGAGAGAGAGAGAGGCTCCCAATTATGTTTCCACTTTGGGTCTCCGTGTCTCTCTTGCCTTCAGTCTCTTTCTCTGCACCACAGTGAAGTGGTACTGATCAATTTCACAGGCTCTGTGTTTACAACAACACACTCTACCTCCCCTCAGCACGCCAACAAAGGTTCTTTTGTGTGTGTGTGTGTGTGTGTGTGTGTGTGTGGGGTGGGGGTGTGTGTGTCAGTATGAAATATGAAAAAGCCAGGCTCAAAGATTGGGTGGAGACTGTGCGGATTGCGGCAAAACTAAACCGAATACTGTAACATCGGCACACCGATGTGACCTGAATAAAAACAAGATTCGTCGAAGCACAAGTCTCTCAAAAGAGTGTTTTTTTTTTTTCAATAACCAGTGTGGAAGGGTAAACACACACAGACACACACACATACACATATAAGAGCAGTGACCCCTTGCCACCCCAATAACAGAGGTCTCTGGTTTTGATTAACTGTGGTTTGAGGTGCTATCAGAGACCACAACAGCAATCACAGCTAAAGACAGACAGAGTGCACAGATTATCTGGACTGCGAGAAGAAATGGAAGGAGAAGTGATGAAGGGAATAAAAATGGAGGAAATGATGGAAAGCGGGAAGGAGAAGTGAAGAGGAAAGAGGGGGAAGGTGGACGGTAAGGGAGAGAGGGAAGGAAAGATATGAGAGAAGGAGGCAGCAGGATAAAGTCAGCAAAAAGTGGGGAATGTGGCAAGAGACAGGGACAGGAATGAGAAGACAAAGATACATAACCTTCTATCTTCCTTTCTTCCTTATTCAAATCCTTCCTTTAGCCACACCTCTCTCTTTCTCCACCCTTCTTCCAAACCTTTCCTCTCAGCCTCACCCACCCTGAACTACGGAGCTATCGGGGGGCAGTAAATGTGAGGCGTTTAAGCCTGCACGAGGCAGGCCAGATGTAGGTACCAAGATACATGGCTGCCATTTAAAGTCCATTACAACAGCAAGAAATACTCAGCCATTCGTTATAGAAGCTTTCTCACATTAACCAGTTAAAGAAATCCATAAGCTTGTTAGTAAATGAGCTCATTGATCATTGAGTGTTGTATGATGAGACGGAAGTCGTATCTTCAACACCGCGTTTGGCACTTATCGCTGGTTTTGTTTTCGTGATGTCCTTTTCCTTCCTTCCTGGGTTTACTTGTATTACTCCTAACTATCCAGATGCTTGTCAAACCACAGCTTGCAATGCATGAACTGGGTAACTTTGGTATTTTTCAACCTGGGCCCAGCTTTCCTATTTTGTGACTAATGGGGATACCAATTTTTGAAATTGGTCTCCCATTTAGTGAAAGCACTGCAGCCAGCAGAAGAGAAGCTGGTTGCAATGTAATCCTTATGATCAATCACATACTGCCTATCAGTGGCACAGTTATTGCCACTGAAAGGCAGATATTGTTATTATGAAGGTCCGACATTATTATGGAAATGAACCTAGAGAGATAGACCATTGTACGAAAAGCTAAATCTGTTTTGTTCAAAGACAAACAGCAGCGTTCGAAGCCACCTCATTGACAAAAACAGCAATTTTGCCCTTTAAAATTGTAAGACTTCATTCAAACTCAACAGAAACAAACAAAACTCAACAAAACCTCGGTTTCTTTCCAGCGTTCCAACATTTAAAACCTCACAAAGTTGAATGGCTCTACACAGTTATTCTTCTGGCTGCCTCCCTGTTTCCTGACCTCCCTAACTCAGCGAATTAAGAGTTTATTTTGACCAAACTGGAGTTAGGGATTGTTGGGACAGTGGAAAGACAAACTGAGGTTTGAAACTAACAGTTTTGTTTGTTTCTGTCGAGATCGAATGAAGTGTTATGGTGTTACTGGGTAAAATTTGCGTTTTTCATCAATGAAGTCTGGTGGCTTTCAACACAGCAATACAATACACATACATACAATAATAATTTGTCATCAGCAAAGAAAGAAGTAAAGAAAAAACCTGCAAAAAAAAAAATCTGAAAATAGTCGAACAGAATAGTTTTGTTTCATGAAAAAGCAACATGGAGGAACAATACAAAAGGAAAAAAAATACATTAAACAATAAACACATACTCAAACTGGGTGGCTGAAGCAGAACCTCATCTAATTCAGGAAATTATTTTCTTGCCACCAACCAAACTCCATGAAATGTCATTGGAATTTTAAATACCAAAATATCACATTTTACTTATTTACTGAGCTTTCACCTCCCTGTGTGTTTGTACAAACCTTTTCATTTGATAGTTATTACTATTACCAGACAGTAAATACCCGATCCACATCCATATGGTAAGAATGAATATGATTCACCACCTGGTAGAGAATACTAAATAACTTTTAATCTAAAAGATTAAAAATAAAGAATATGTGGAATAAACCCAAACCATTATGGCAGACATGAGCACACATGGGAACGTGTGCACACGTTTGCACACACATACACACACACACACACACACGTAGATCCTACCTTCTCCCACTCTCTGTCCTTGTTGAGAACAATGACCACCAGCTTTGGGTTTTCCTGATAGCCGTCTTCTGTGAATGACAAGTCTCTGCCATCCCATGTCACATTCATCATGTACCTGAGAGGGAGAGTAGTGGAGGAGGGTGGAGGAGGAGGAGGAGTTGCGGGGCAGAGAAATGGAAAGAAATGAATGGAGGAAAAACAGAGGAAAGGGGAAATTGAATTGCATTAACATGAGAAAAAGTCAAATTACAATCTGCTGGTATCACTTATCCTAAAATATTCACACAGCCTCGGTTGAATTATAAGTATAAGTAATCTATTCAAATCCTACAAATGTCTGTGTGTGTGCCTGATGTAATGTAAGAGTGATTGAAATGTGAGCAACAGAATTACAATATTTTCAGTATGACACAACAGATTGGATGCGTGTTGCTCTGCATGCAGCTCCAGAAATAAAACAAAAAAAATCACAGAAAAAGAAAGAAGAAAGTGTCCCTAGTACGTAAAGCCATAGTATGTCCATACTAACACTCACCACACACACACACACACGCACACACACTCTCCGAGTGACCCATATGGCAGGTCACATTAGCTAAGATGGAGGGCAGTGGGAAGATATTCTTGGGTCCACATAGCCTCCACATTAATCATGGCTGTCCTTCCTCACTCTGTCTCCCTCAGTCCCTCTGTCAGCGGTCATGTACAACAAGGGAGAGAGACAGCTCTTCTTTTCTTCCTCCTCTACTCCATTCTCGGGGCCGGTGCGACAGGGCAAACTTCTAAATGGAACATGTGCCCACGTGATGTGTCTTTGAAAAGCCCCGGCGGAGCGCTCTGCAGGTTAGGGTGTTTCATGCCGTGTAGGACATTGTGCAGGCACATGCCGCAGTGTATGAAGGTGGTACCACTGCGGGGAATTGCACATTTGGCGTTGAATACCAAAAAAAAAAGTTCATTTTCATTTGAGTTAAATGAGACAAAATAAAACAAATCTGCTGTTGTTTCCACAAATTCTTTTTCTACAAATCTCTCTCCCTCTGTATCTGTTTCTCTGATTCTCTGCACGTCCGTCCCTGCAAGACCTGCCCGATGAAACTGTTATTGTCAGTTTGCAGCGAGTTAATTAAATTCATTTTATTACTAAAATTGTTATATAGAGACTCGCATGTCACACACACCAGCAGTCTCGTCCAATTATATTACCAAGTCGAAGGGATGGAGTCAGAGATAATAGAGGAAAAGTCTGTGTAATAGGTGTGTGTGTATGTGTGTGTGTGTGTGTGTGTGCGTCTGGTGACATTTTGCGATACCTCCTTGTTCCTTTAAATTGCTGTTGGCAACACGCACACATTCGCACATGCGCGTCCACTCGATGCTTCGATGAAATCAGCCGTAGATAAGGGGATTGAGTGGGGTTTTTTTTGTGATTAAAAATAATCTGATTGGCCCGCAAGCAGCCAGGTGAGTAACATTAGGCTGTTTGATTGGACACAGGATGCAGCGCTGAACCCAATTATGTGGGACTACAGCCGAGTAAGGGGTGCTGGAATCAATACAAGCGCCAAGGATGGTCTTTTAGATTCTTTCTATCTGTTGGCTTGTTCATTTGGATCATCTTCACTCTCTCTCTCTCTCATGTTGTCATTTTTTTTGGACACGAGTAAGCAAAGAAGACATTATTTATAGCATTTTTACAGAGGATCTGATGTAACTCTGTCGTAACCCTGTCAAAAATTGCGCTGGCTGTTAGAAGTGTGAGAGAAGGACATCCTGCCAGGTGAATGTACACGCCGAGTGTACACTCACTGTAAAATGACCCTAAACAACCCCCTGAACGAACTTCCTTCACACACACACGCAGAAAAACAGACAATTACTTTGCCCACCTCAACCATTTTCCACCTAACGTTTCCACTCAGATCACCGTAAAGCCATCCACTTTCTCTCACTTTCCAGCCTCCATTATATCAGTAATCTCTCTATTCATTAGAGAGGGGTGGGGGGGACGAGAAGAGGGCGCAGAGGTGGGGAGACGGAGGAGACGGAGCACCCGGAAAAAGTGCCGAAAGGGAGTATTGAGATAAGAGAGATTGAGGGAGATCGAAAGAGGAGAAGTATGACGAGAGAAAAAAAGGAGGACTAAGCCTCGACAGAGTTGGGATAAAAATATCTCTGGTGTTATTTTTTCCTCGCTTCCTCTTATTTTGGAGTAAAAAAAAAAGGGGGTTGGGGATGGGATGGGATGGGAGGGAGGGGGGCACTGCACCCAGCACTCCACGTTCACTGCAGCAGGCAAATGAGAGCACATACATAGACTGCAGTACAGCAGCCAGGGCCAAACCATCTCCATTTGTGCTGTTTTCTTAATCCTGCACTCACGAGCAATGAAGATTAATAACATTCATTATAAGAAACAATGACATTTCCGGATATATCCACAGACCAACCACCACAACACCACCTTTATCTCTTCCTATCAACATTTTCTTGACACAAAAAAAAATTATTGTGCTCGCTCATCCTTGTTGCATCTGATCTTCCCGTGTTCATAAAGCTCTTACATTATAACAGGTCATCTTCAGCAGCTTTACTGCAGAGGAAAGAGTCTCACAAAGATGTTAAGATGCTGTGTGCATGTGTGTGTGTGTGTGTGTTAAAGATAGAGACGTTTATCCTTCGTCAAGACAAGGACCAGTCAAAGCGATGATATATACTGTCAGCACTCACGATCTGTGAACCACACACACACACACACACACGTACAGAGAAAAAAGAAGTGGGAAGTCTGAAAAAATAAAAGATTGGAGCTGCTATCAGTGCTGATTTAGGTCTTTAAAGATGACCCGAGGGTGGGTAGTCACTTGAAAACACACTCAGCCTCAGGTGGTACGTGTTAAGTGTGGCATGAATGATGACTGTACAAGGTGAAGTAGATGCTAGCCTAGCAGTGCCTCTGCCCCTCATGTTGTCCCTGGTGTGTGTGTGTGTGTGTGTGTGTGTGTGTGTACATTATGTTTGTGCAGTTATTTTTCTGTGTGAGCGTTGGCAGCACAAGATTAATGCTAACAATTACATTTTGTCTTTTTTTTTTCCCAAGCTTGCAGACGTACGACAAAATGCAACACATGTCCACAGAGCTACTTCAGCAGGATTCTTTTTGTTGCACAGCAAAGGATTCGTGGCTTGGGATCCTTCATAGTAGAGCTATGAGTTTGAAAATCACAGGTTTTCTCCAATATGCAAATCTTTTTCTTTTTTTTTTCCCACTGAAGCACTTTTCTTAGATACCTTTCTCTCTGATTAAAAATTAATAAACCTCCTGCAGAATGGGATTCGCAGTACTTCACATTGCGACTGACTAAACTCCCTTCATATCTCCGGCTCTGCATCTCTCCCCGTGTCTCTCCACGCCGCTTCAAGCATTCAAACCAAAAGCAACTTGATGGTTCATTTATCTCTGAGATGTGCTTGCGCTAGCTGTCAATCATATCTCCCTAATAAACACAATACAGCCGACTTTCTCAGTGCCGTTCTTTACAATCGTGCAAACAAATGTTGCAAATAACTAAGCGGGCCTGGCTGTAATCAGCATTAGTTGATTATGGCGTATTATTATGACAATTCCTTGCTCCCACACTGCACCCACCCACTGCATAAAGAACACTTCAGGTGGAACTTAAGCTCATTGTTTCTGATTAAAAACGGAGGTAACCGCTTTGGCTTTGCAATCATCTTTTCGTATTAAAGCAAGAGGTTTTGCATACTCACACACACACACAGACACATCTGCACATTCATTTGATTAAAAAATGATTTAGTCCCTCTCTGACGCAGACTGTTACCTGCAAGGCAAACTAACGCTGGAGCCGACAGGAGAGATTTGAAGGGTGAAATGACTTAGTGATTTTCATGATTGCTGATATTCTCGCTCACACCCACGTGTTGATGCATGTTATGTATTAGCAACTCTGTCTAACCGTCTCTCTCTCTGAGGCTGATAACATGTCACTGTGTCTCCAAAAATGTCAGCTGTTGAGTAACAAATGTTTCTTTTTTGACAATGGTGCGCGTCTGCTTGCTTGCTCATTAGGTGATTTGATTCTAACACAGCGGCGGTTTGGACACGTTGACGGCTACATACAGTAACACTCTGATTTACACAGTGGTACAGTGCATTTCATGTGAACACAGCTGCACAGGTCACATTTGTCACAAGCCACAAGGAGGACTGCAAACAGAAATGTACACTGGGGAACAGAATAATACATAAACACACATATCCACACAGATGTACTGTATGTGGCAAGCTGTCATACAGTAATGTAATATTTATGATCAGTGGAGTGACTGCCATGTTGAGGCACTGGGGAATTATTTTTTTTTCCATTCTGTGAAAATAGATATTCAAAATGTACATATCTAACTCTCTGTGAAAATAAAAAAAATGCACTAAGCAGTTTTGTGTAATATAATACACAGCACTTGAGCACCAGAATTAAAGTATTCGTATTTTTTAAACTATGTGTGTGTACACCATCTCTCTGCACAGCTCACATGACAACTGCCCCAGGACTCAGTACATATGTGTGTGTGTGTTGTGTATGTGTGTCCATGTGTTTCCTGAGTTCTGATCCTCATATATCAGGGCCAGAGACTGAAATTACCTGTCAGAACAAACTACTACCACCACGTCCTTTACACACACACACACACACACATAGACAGACACACACTGATAAATAAGTGCTAAAGTCTTTTAAGGCACGCTGTTCACCACAGCAAGGTGAGCAGCACGCTGTAAATCTGTCATGACAGAACATTCTCTTAAGGGGAGGATATTTCTCTTGTTTCGAAAAACACGCACGCACATATACACACACACACACACACACACACACGCATGCACCACGGCATATTTTATATGGAGCACGAGTTGTCACTTGGTCTGATTGCTGCACTGGCCAGCACTCTTAGTTGGTCATTTGTCTCCTGTTTTTATTTAATTTTATTTTTCGATTACTCTGCAAAACATATTCATCTTGGATGTGTCACAGTGGATTTATCATTGCAGCTGTCACGGGCAAAGTGAGGGGAGGTAAAACTTCACTGAGAGCCCACAATGCACGGCACTTGTCTTTTGAACTACTGTACAGACTTTTCTGTCATTTCTGCAACATCTATTAATATTAATCACCTCCAAACACATTTTTGTCTTATTTTCTATTGTTTTGACTCACATAAAGACAGAAGCAGCATTTACTGTGAATCAAACTGTTGTCACAAATCACAGTTAAGTCCGAAAGCAAAGAAAAACACATGCACAGATGCTTCTAATCTTCCACTCCACTTCAGAGCTAAAGAGAACGCTATTGGATAAAATATTGTGACACACTGCTGCTTTACATTTGTACGTACCGCCCCATTTGCTCACCTCTTTGTGTGCATGTGTGCGCTCTGGCCTTCCTACCTCCCCTGACATCCTTGATAGTCTAACAACCCACACTGGCCCGTCGCCCCGACCTAGCCTTGACCAATCATGTTTCTCATGTCCTGGCCCTGAAGCCCTATTGGCTGAGCTCCCTCACCCACAACAATGCCATCTGTGGCCACTCATCACCTGGGTAACAACCTGAGGCAGTCGAGCATGCTGGGAACCAAATCAACTGGCTCATGATGTTTGGTAATACCTTTTGGTGTTTCTGTACCTGACAAAATGAGGGTTATATTCATGTGAAACTGGTATTTAAAGTCCTATAAAGGTTAGTAAAGGTGTAATCAGTTATACTTTACTGTCTCTTTGCACTAAAGGACCAACATTTATAAGCAGGGTCTCAGAAATGTTACTGATCAATGGCAGTACCTCTTCTGTTACCTCGAGGACTGCTGACATTTTAAGCTCTCTAAACGAGCAGAGTTAGCCCGGTAAGTGCTCTAACCCCCCAGGGCCTCTTAACTACCCACGGCACACAGTGCAATTGATTTGGTTTCTGCAGAACCCAAATGAAAATTGTGTGGAAGAGCGGAGGGACTTTCAGAATGAAACATCTTCAATACTGATGAGAATTTGGCAGGGCATTAGGTGGACAGATAAGTAACGTCAGCCACATAAGCCAAAAGAGTTTCTGGTTGATTTATTGAGCAATTACATGAAAATGTTTCAGGCCAGTAAAAATTTATAGACAGCCGCTCTGAGCTGGACTCAGGGTAAAATGGTGGACTTCAGTTCTGATTTAAAGTAGTATTAGTTTAGCAGAGTAACTGAATAACTTGGACCTCATCTGATCTACAAAGGCCCTTGTTACACAAAAGCCAGAATACAAAGTGCTCCCTTTGCTTTATTTCTTATTGCATCTGCATTTTCCTCTTGGTCTTGCTATCACACGGCCATCTAGGTTACTGTAACTCTGATAACATGCAAACTTTTGACCATAAGACCTGACCATGTTCATTTAGTTAGTTAAACCATATTTCAAGCTGTCATCTAAGACAAAAGTGAATTGTGATATGGTACATCGGCTGGATCATTTCCTGATATTATATCGATTTGATGTGCTTTTAAGAAGAACTTGTTCTTCTCAATCAATCCATCCATCCATTATCTGTAACCACTTATCCTCATCAGGGTCACGGTGGGGCTGGAGCCTAACCCAGCTGACTTTGGGCGAGAGGTAGGGTACACCCTGGACAATTTGAGACAAACGACCATTCACACTCACATTCAGATCTACGGACACTTTAGAGTCAACAATTAACATATTAAGTGCATATTTTTGGACTGTGGGATGAAGTTGGAGTCTTCTTGCCAATCTTCTAGTATAATTATCTGTTATATATTTCAGATTTTTTTCCTTTTTAGACATACTTTTTCGAATACATTTCTTTCATATACAGTAGAGTCAAGACTGGCAACTTCACACGTCGCTGTTCTAAAAAAAAGAAAAGAAAAGAAAAGAAAAACACAATATTGGGATGTAAACACCGGTTGTGTGGATCTCTCCCTCCGCTGCCAGATGGAAAGCCAGACAGAGCTGGCAAGACCTGCAACATCTCCCACTGGCTGCTGGGGAGCCAACGCGCGATGAGAAGGAGAGCAGAGGAGAGTGAATGAGAGATGGAGGAATAATCGAGAAAAGGAACAGAAGGACTCATCAAGGAGCTCTTCAATTTTGGAGAGCACTCATTTGTAGCGGCTTCCCACCGTTACCCCAGTCTTAATTTCTTCCAGTCCCGTTTCTTCACTGCCTACATCACAAACACCCTCCTCAACGCCCATTCAATTCTTTCACTCTCTCTCTCTTTTTCCGACTCCTACACTTTATCTCTTCTCTTAGCTCCAACTCTCAATCCCTTGGTGTTTTATCCACTAATTGCACCTTCCTTCAATCTCAATCCTTAATACAGACTTGTTGGAAACTTGGGTTTTTTAATTATTGAGGACAAGGGTGAAAACAAACCGACTGTGGCAAGAAGCCACGCATTCAACAAACATCCACAAACACACATGGATGCCAAAAACACACACACTCCTTTACTTACTTATGTAGAGCACTGGGTGGTAGTTTGGTTGTCTTCTCCATCTGGCCGTAACAGGAAGTCTTGGCTTCAGGGATGTCACCATACTCGTCCAACATGGCTGCCGCTGCTGACGTTATGATCCCCAGACCATCTCGAACTCGCGCCTCCAACGGGTAGTCCCAATCGTCGTACGAGACTGAAATCATTCCCGGTGGAAACTCGTCAGGTGTTATTTCCGGGTTCCCAGTGGTGAGCGACGGCACAATCCAGATGTATCCAAATCCGGTGAGGCCCAGAGAGCGAGCCTCCTCCAGGACGTAGACCGCCTCATCCTTGGAGCAGTAGAGCAGGACCACTGGGGACTGGACCTTCTTGAGCATGATCTGAGACCGGCTGTCTTCCTCCACTGCGTCCAGAATGATGATATTCTGCAGGTCCCAGCCCACAAAACTAAAGCAAGGATAACGAGGACAGGAGTGAAATGTTAATATTTAACTAATAGTCTATTAACTTTGCTCAGGTGCTGGCAAGGGCAGTTATAATTATCCATTATAATTAATATCATTGTTAAGTGCAACGTGAATGCTAATAGGTGCAAAGTGCTTATTGTCAAGGGAAACACATTAAGGCTAAATGGAATGCAAATGCTAAAGCTGTATAATGTGTCCTGTATAATGATGCTCAGCAGGTTCCAGCCCACACAACTAAAGGACAAGGAGAACAAACACTGGCCGGTTAGTGTTAAAGGGCCAATGTGGTGCCTGTCGTCAATGTGTTAATTGGTGACAACAGTTATCGGAAAATAGCGCCGCTATCAACATGGAATGCAGCTTCTATTACATCTTTTGGGCAAAAAAATACTAAAATTAATATTGCATTGCTCCTGCACAACCATGTGTCTGAAGACAGATGTTTTTTTAAAAAGAGATTATCCTCTGTGGGGAGTTAAAGCTGTAATGCTAAACGCAGGAAAATAGATCTGTGTGTGATTCCACAGCAAATTTTTAATCTAGCAGCTGTAGCCAGAGTTAAAAGTAACAAGCACTTATTAAAAAGATAATGCATTTGTAGTCTTTTTTTTTTCTTTTAGTGGGACTGGCTGCTGTCCAGAGAGATAATATTCAGCAGGTCCCAGTACGGAAGGCAAAAGAGCAGCAGGAACAGACGAAATAGCAGTTATGTCAGTGATTAAAGAAAATACTATATCATAAATTCATAGCATGCTGTGGTATCAGGATTACAGGTCCTTGATGGCAGAGCTGGCAGAGTGAGGGACAAAGACGGATGCAAACACACACACACACCTACACACTGGAGACCGTTAAAGAGTGTGACACACAGTAGGGAAATGAGCGAAGCAGTTAACCGTCATGCAAGAATCCAACAATAGACAGACAGTGTAACATGAGAGTGATTTGGGACTTGCTGTCCTCGTCTTGCTGTCCAAAGTGATAATGGTCTACAAGTCCCAGATGACAAAACTAGTAAAGAGAGATAATGATACACAGAGACACATTAACAGAGAAAGCCAGAAAGAGAAAGAGAGAGACTGAGAGAGAGAAAGAGTGACAGCAGGGGTAATAACAATTTGGGGAGAATGTAATACTTCATCACTCCTCTTCATTAAATAAATATGAAGATAATTAGAATAGAAATAGATACAAATTTATAATGTTTTTTACCCTTCAGCACACTGCTCACCTGCAAAACAATCAATTGTAACATGTGAGTGTGTATGCTACGTGTCATACAGGTAAGTGAACATGTGTCCTACACCTGAGCAACCGTTCCCTCTAAAAACTCAGCTCCGTCCCCTTTAATCTGCAGATTATTCTGACCGGGAGACCACCTGCCTGTCTGCCTTCATCTCCACCAGAGAACATAGCCATGCACAAAATACATTCTCTTACCCTCATGTTATGTATATCTGAGACTTGTATTTCTAACATCTTTCCATAGTCAGGTCAGCCTTGACTCACTGACTTGACTGGTCCAATTTTCTGCTGTGAATGATGGAAGTTCATTGGTATTAAAACTGTCTGCCCATGACTAAGTCACTGTGAACCAGCTGAATGCTGACACGGGAAATCGACAGTGGGTAATTGAAGGTAATTGGGCTTATTATTATTTCTTGTTTCATGAATGATATTTATAGCTATTATTCCAACACTGATGTCAACATCTCTTCTAGAGGGTAAGGATATTGACATTGAGATGATAAGTTACTTTTCTTTATCACAGATGTGTAAATGCTGGGCAGCTATCTGTCACTACAGTGTCGTAAATACATTTATATGGAGTCGATATCTATTGGCAATAGCTAACGGCAATCTAAAAATGCATAAACTAGACGCTGTAGGACTTCTTTGACTCTGGGAAAGAAAACATGTACAGGATCTGATTCCTACAGAAGACTTTCTGATATTTACTTGACATTTTGAGTTGTAATAGCTACAGTATTCCCGTAACTCTGCGGCATTAAGGGCAACTACTGGCCAGCAGGTCAATGTGGACCAAACAAGATTTTACAAAATGGAAAGGGAAATTTCTTGGCTGTAGCTAATCGATTGGGCAACCTTCTGACTTTTCTTTCTGTTCTCAAATCTATTGCCAGTTTTGTTTCTCAAACAGGCAGTTAACATGAGGTGTGTGGGCTCCCAGATCCGAATGTAAAAAAAAAAAAAAAAAGAAGCATTTGGGCAGATTGGACAAATTGAAAATTTGCAGCCTTTTTTTAGTAGCTCATGCTTCCCGGTTTCTTGATTTGACACCTGTCTGAGGAACACATTCCTAATCTTGTGCAATCAGCCATTTGTCTGAACTCAGCAGTGTTACCAAAAACAGACACAGGCAGAAAGTTTCTGAACCGTTTTTTTTTTTTTTTTTTTGTTTGACATAAAGAGTAACTGCTAAAGAAAAGACCCTCCTCAGCTGGGCTTTGATATATCATGGGTTCAGGCACAAAGCCCTTGCCAACATCTCAACACTGCTGAACATGCATCATTAATTTGACATTTTCTTTGCCAAAAATTATGGCCTGCTGTTCTCTTCAGCAGTTTTTCCTCTCTCTTTTTTCTCTGCGGACAGCTACAGCATCAGTCAAAATGACCTAAAGGTGCAGCAAACAGCCAAACTGCATGTGTAGTAAACCTACCTGTCATCTGTATTCATTTTAAGAATGCTGATGAAATCCTTTTAGGCTGACTGTCTTTGAAGTACATCATGTACTGTACTGTATGAGTGAAGGAGATGAAAAATACAAGGCCCAAATCATTGTGTGCAGTAACTCTTCCAGAAAGTAAACTTGCCCTTTCTCTGGGGAAATTTGCAGTTATAATGGAGAAGATTACAGAATGGGGAGAAGGGCTTGGAGAAAAGCCCAGGCTACGCCATTAACTCTTCCAGAAACATACCTACAGCACTTGTTATCTCCAGTTTCCTTTAGTGAAAACTGTTGGCATTGAAAGATGCTTTTGCACATAATGATGATCCATAAGGGTAGATGGATGGAAGAAAAACGGCCCATTGTTCATGTACTTCAAAAGTCCTCTATTAAAGTCCCCATGAAGTCAAAAAAGATGTTTCAGCGTTTTTTATCACATATGTTGAAATGCCATTAGCCACAGATACTCCAGTATCTGGCCTATTAATGACAAAAAAAGTCATTTTTAAGGTATTTTTTGGTGATTCCTCATGGTATTTTAGAGTTTGTCATCACCTGATAAACAATAAAAACATGATAACTCATTTAGCACTCCAGCATATCCTAATTTAAAATCCTAAAAGACTGTTTTATACAGTCTATAAGTGATTCTGAGGGCTACTATATGCATGGACTGGCTGATTATTGCACAAAAGCACAACTTTGTAATTTTATTTGCTGATTTTGGTGAAACTGTTGCTCAGCTTTAACTCTGTGATTTACCGAGTTTCCTAATGGACAGATAGCTTTGGCTTCATGACTCTCTCAAGTGTCTAACCACTAAATAACTGCTGCAAAGTGAATCTGCTGTTAGCAGCCAGACCGGATAGGTTCAAGCACAGCTCCTGAGACCAACGTGGAATAACGTTACTCTACCGTAATGATTTATGGACTGAGTAGCCAGTAGTTAACTGTTGCTCACTTGGTTGGCCATGTAGTTAACTGAACTGACTGACCCTCGGGATGCCAGGAGCGGGAAACATAAATATGAGGAAGCAAATGGCGCTCTGCTTGGCGTTTCATGGGCTTCATTTTTATAATATCATTATATTATCTTCTATTCACACTGTAATTTCATTTGTTCTAAAAAATAACCGTGAAACAAACAAGACAAAAGTCCAGAGTATAACTGTGTGACTTTGTTTGACTTCTTCTGAGTTGAATCTATGTAACAGTGAGTTTATGATTTATTTAGTTTTTTCCCCCCATATGATATAGATTTTTAGCCCTGCTTGCGGCAATGCTCCGAGGATGAGAATGTTTGCCAGTTGGTCGGTCGGTCTTCCACTTTGGTTTAGACTGAAATATCTCAGGAACAATTAAATGGATTGCAAAAACACTTGGTACAGAGGTCTATTTTGCCAGCAGGATGAATTCTAATCACTCTGATGATCCCCTGACTTTTTATTGTAACGCCACTGCAGGTCAAACTTTTTGCTTATACACTGAAATATCTCAATATTTACTTGATGGATTAGCACAAAACTGTGTACAGCCATTTATGGTTCCCAGACAATGTGACTTTTTCCTCTAGTGAATATTTGTGGGCTTGAGTTAAATGCCTCAGCTGATAGTTTATAATAAAATACCTGCAGAAATAGTACTAAAACTGTGAAACAAACAATATATCTGCTTCAGTCACTGTGAGCATGTTAGCATGCCTAATAAAGACACTTGCTTCACTGGCGACTTTTAGTGTTGTTACAGGTGCCTCTGCTCCTGGAGAGATTTCATTATTGGAGTTCGTCAGATCTCTTTTTGTGTACGTTTGCCAAAGAGCTGTCAAAGCCGGCAGTGCAACACCGTCAGCAAAGACATCCACATCAAGCACAACGGGATTTCATTACTTCTTGAGTGACAACAGTGTGCCGCTGCATCATCTTGTTGGCTATCCACTTTAACAGTAATCAGATGCGATCTAAGGAGATGAAAATTGCGGAGAACAGTGCAAAGCAGGAGTCTAGGTGATCCTACCTATTGTCCACGGTAGTTTTCAGGATGTTGATAAACTCCTGGTAGCCAGGGAACTTGGAGGTGACGATGGAGAAGATGTGCCAGTCGTACTCCTCCATGATGTTTAGCATCAGCAGAGCCTCCTGCTGGATGGAGGCACCGAACTGGAAGAACGTCGACTTCACATCCTGAGAAAAAAGACAGCAGGAGAGAGGGGTCGAGGGAAGGAGGATAAAGGGAGGGGGAAGGAGAGATTTAGTTGAAGATTTATTTGGATTTTCCGTTTTGCTTTTCTCATTACTCCGCCGGCTAATTCAAACAGCATCTCCGAAATATCAGTCAACAACAGAGCATTTAAACTTTGGCACAAAATGAACACAGGCACACGCACAGACACACGCACACACAGATACACAGAGAGCTGGAGTAATAAGCTTCTCGTGGAGGGAAAAATATGGATGAGGGGCTCAGAACAATTCAATCAAACCTAAATTGGATTGGTGCAGTACAGGCAGGCTGCAGAACTCCATGGACCTGATTCTGGGGAACGAGGGTTACATTCACTATGAGACACACACACACATCCACTCCATTAAACCTGAGTCAGAATCATTTGCCACTTAATTCAGCCAAACAGAGACACGAGCTCGGACAGAGCAGACAAGCACTATTACAGGTGGACAAATGAACTATTAATTTATGTTGGAGGCTTCATTTGAAATGATTCATGACAGTGCAGGTTATTAAAATAAAGTTAAATGAGTCAAAATAAATTGCAATAAACAGGTTGGAAGTAAAAAGTGCATCATCAGAAAATGTATAGACTGAAGTGTCACCTTGGGTTTGGTTGTTTGTTACGTGTGGATTTCTGTTACCTTGAAATGTCAAGGAGTTCACACATGGCTTATCTTGACACCACTTGTCTTTAGCACTCTAATTATGACAGTCTTGCAGGTTGGAGTGTGTGTGGGAAGCAACAACCTGACAGCTAAAGAAAAAAAAAAACAAGAAGAAAAGAACAAGGGCTAAGAGACACGGAACAAAAGGTTGGAGCCGGAGACATGAGACAAATGAAGAAAAGGAGATTCTGCCAGGTGTCACTTTGTAAGATCACACAGGCTGCTCTCAAAATGAACAAATGCGCCACATGCGCGTACACACACACACACACACACACACACACACCGACACACTTAAAAGAACGGACTGCATGTACACACTGCCTGCAGCCTGCATCTACAGGAATTCATCCACAGTGTGACTACACTTTAAAAAAAAAAAGACAGGGTTGGTGAGTGTGATGAAGCAGCAACTGTAATGCTAGGAGCTACTGTGTAGTGTAATGCCACCCAGCATGAGCCACAATCCTACAGTATCGTGCAAAAGTCAAGTTCAAAACACATTTTCTTCATTTCTCCAGCTGTAATTATGGACTCACTGTGGAAGAGATTTCCTAAAAGTCCACATTTCCTTGTGCAACATACACACACACAGCTGTGTCCACCTCAGTAAAGGTTAATGTCGACTATATGCTTCCGTCGACAGAGCACAGTGTACAACAATTCTGCACAACTTACACATCTACTGTACTCCCCACGACACGTCCATTTCACCGGTCTTTCGCATGTGTCACATCTTTCTGCCGACGTCTTCATTGCTCACTGTAAATATCTCTTCAATCACTTCACTGCTGCCTTCTTAGCATTTAAATTAACCCTGCAACCAGCATCCACCTGTAGGTTTAGATTCTAGTCTGTCATGAGCCAGGGCGAATGAGCCGAAATCTACTCGATTGAGAAATCTGCAGACATGTCAGCCAAAGCTTTCAATGTTTCTCCTAATGGGAAACACACTTGCAGTACATCGACCAATGAGGAAATGTCTTCGTCAGGTCAAACAGAACTCATTGAGACCTAAAACATCGTCATAGACCAATACAGAGGAAAAGAAAGGGAAATTTGGGGAAAAAAATCCTTTATCTCCATTTCCACAAAAAGTGGTGTGGCCCATTTTTATTCACTTAATACAATGTTAACGCCAAGAAAGAGCTGGAATGAGTATATGAAACGTTCTTATTAAATGATTCCCATTAAATTATAATCTCTCAATATTTTTTTTTTTTCTCCCTCGTTCTCATTCGGGTCCACTGGCGATTCTTTTCCTGTAGTTACACTACAGACACAGAGTTGATCTAACAAACTAACCGGAGAGGACATTGGAGGGCTGAATGTAGTGGAGTGTATTTGTAACCATATCAGCGCACTGTATGTAATTTCATCTCTACATGCATGACCTAGCATTTCTTTTCCCCCTGTGATGATAGCCTCTGAATAACGTCAGTATTCACTGTTTGCATTATTTGTGCACTGAGTGTGGGTGTGTGTCTCTTTACCCCTATATCAAGACTCTTGAGCGCTCTTTAATGCTATTGTATCTGTACGTGAGGTTGGTTCACTTGATACTCAGACACAAGCGCTCTTCAGAGGCTCTCTGTGTGTGTGTGTGTGTTTTAATGGGGGAGAAAGTGTAGCAATGCTTGAACATGGTCGGAGAGGAGGGAGGTCATGCTATAAGACGTGTCACTTCCTGTCTTCATCACAGCAGCGGCCGATACTCCCACACGTTGCTGCAATATACAGAGGACCGCGACGAGCACAGAACAGAAAAAGGTGACAGATTTCTATGTGAATTATATATAGAATAACGTGTCTTCGGATATTAAGTACTGACATCTTCATCGGCCAACAGCTGGCTCACATGTGCCACTGATGCATTCGATTTTCTACACTTCTACGACACTGCTCATGCTGAAGACGCAGCACATCCTGTGTTTATCCCAGACAAAGCTTGTTAAAATTGTGACATTGCATTTTCACATTTTTATGATGGTGAAGGTCCATAATGGAACAGTTCATTCTTTAGTTTAGAGGAAAATATCACCCAGCTGAACTGGAGAGATTTGGTTTCAGGCCATGTTTCAGTATTCGGTCTCAAAATTGAGCAGTTTAAGTCGGCCCAGCCTATAATTCTGAGACAAGGGCAGTTTACTAAAGCAGAATCTTAAAGGCCGACGCTGACAACAAAGAACTGAATAAAACCTCCCTCTGTCTTTATTTTCACTCTCGCGCTGAGGGAGTGAAGACAACCAACACTTCAATCCTGCTCTTGTCATCTGATGCCTCTCTGTTGTTCAAAATCCTCTTTCCAAGAGAGACAAAAAAAAATCTAGATTTTAGATGGCTGCGTTTCAAACAACTTCCACTTGTTGTGTGTGTGTGTGTGTGTCTGTGTGAGATTTATTTATTATATTTCACATTTTGTATGATGGCTCCCTCCATGTGTTTATTCTCACAGTTTTTAATGTGCAGTTGAGTAAGTGAGAGATAGAGGGAGGCAATGCAACACAGAGGAGGCACTGATGGAGCAGAAGGGAAGTGGTGACAGTGCTAAAGAATTAGCTAATTAAAAGAGAGAGAGAGAGAGAGAGAGAGAGAGAGAGAGAGAGAGAGAGCACATTAGCGAGAGGTGGAAAAAGTTTCGCAAAAACAATAAATGATAGACAAAGAGGGAGTAAATGTCGATGCAGGTGGAGAGAAAGAAGGGCAGAGGAGTGGAGGAGAGACTGATGGAGTGACTAAGCAGCGTATGATTGTTTCTAATTGGGATGCCTCACAATCCGTGACATCAGAAAACAGCCAATCATATCCTCTCATTTCACCCTTGTCAAGTGTGACATGTCTCTTCTTCCCACTAACACCTTCAGCGAGCAGCAGCCGCACGCACAAACACAAAGCCGTGCACATACACAAACACACACAGTCTGTCGTTCACAGCTCTTTCCCTCTTGTTCCGTCTACCACGTTCGCAGTCTCCCACTCTCAAATTTCCCACTCTGTTGCATGCACACAAACAGCCACGAACACACACACACACACACACACGCACAGCTGCAATGACGCGCGCACACAAACACACACCTGCCCCACGGGGCAGGACAATGTGTCTAAGTTGAGATAGAGGGGAGTTATAAATAGTAGTCCTCATATCCTCTGCTGCTGATAGCATCATGCTGTCTGGTCTGATGACACACACACGTGTACAAAATAAAAAAATAAAAAATCACACACACAAACAATGTGTCTAGTATATTAAGTTGAGTCTGTGAGGTACACACTCGCCAAGATAAAGACCGGCTAAAACCTGCATATATTTGTCATAAATATCCATAAAACATCCATGTATCACTTATATCTGCGGGGTTTAACAGCTCCACTGTGTCCACTGGAGGAGAAACACAGTAATATGACAAAAATCCCTCTGGTCAGTTACTAAACATAAACAGACAGGCATAAAAATAGCTGCAGCAAAAAACAAAAGAGCTAGAAATGTCTGTGGAAACAAACCGAAATGCCAAGCAGACAGCACTCAACGTATAAATCACACAGATAGTGTCACTACGGCCAAAAAAAACAAACCCTAGAACAAAATAACATTCTCTCTGAAACTGAATGATAACATAACTGATTACTGTACACAGTAAAATGCACTGCTTTTAGCCAGACTAAAATTCACTGTTTACCAGTATTGTGTTCTGACAGGAAATCGTAAAAAAAAATGGTTTCCAATGAAAAAGAAGCAGCGGGAAAGCAGAACTCACCAACTATCAGATTTTATTTACTGATTTTATAGTGAAAAGGTCAAACCTGAAAAAAGGCTATTTTTTCTGCCACCTGTGGCAGTTGCCTGGTGCGCTTGTTGGGCCCTTAGTGCCAAGAAATATTAAAGGGGATGATCTAATATGATATTTACTGTACACACTAGATTATTTGTACAGTATTTATACAGCACAAGTCAAACTTTTGCACACACATTTTCATACAATGGTGTAGAAGCCATCAGTGCTATAGAATACTATGGTAGTCATGCTGGTGTTTTACCAGCAAAGCACCCCCCACAACATCACATCTTCTCTATCATGCTTCCCACTGAAGACTATCCGTACCATACCATTCATCTTCTTTGTGTCTAATAAAGAGCTGGTGTTTGGCACAAATTTGACTCATCACACCAAAGTACAGATTTCCACTGGTCCTTTTCTTGGATTTCTTGCCACATTTATTTATTTTTTCTTGGTCTCCCTCAGTAGTGGTTCCTTTCCTGGTTTCTTTATAGTGTTGTGATGGTTTAAATGAATGATGGACTGTTGTTTCTCTTTACTTAGTTAAGCAGTTCTACTACAGTAGCCAAATAGGACTATTTATGAAAGCAAACATTACGTCTGAATAACACAACTGATGGTCTCAAATGCATTAAAAATAATCCCACATAACTTTTGGTGAGGCACACACACAAAAAGGCATTAAATGAGGCGTGTTCTGACTTTTGAATAGTATCCATAAAGTATATAAATACAGAACCTGGCTTTAGTTGGATGTGCTGTGACGGTTAAAGCTGCCCTTTTGATCATACCATATATTGTAGAGACTTTTCATTTTGCAGTTTGCCCAAAGAAACAGTTGGACTGGCACTGATACAGTATCTGAAGCACTAAATGTAGAAAATGTACAAACAAATTCCAAATGTACAAAAAGTGACAACTTATAGGCTGGCATCACTCACTTCTGCCTCCCACTATGTATTTTAGGGAGAAAAAAAAACAGACCAAATTAGTTGAAACTTTTTCTGAAACAAGTGCCGCTTGGAGAGTTGGATGTGTCCCAATTGAAAGAAATGAGGATTCAAGCCATATTCATATGTTTCCAAAGCTCTATTCTAGCTTTTATATTCTATATGTTTGCCAAAAGCAACACACAACTTAACTGACATTTTCCAGCAGAAGGAAGTGATATTATCACCTATATTAAAGGAACGTGAAAACAGCCCACTATTGGCACCATGACCACATGTTAGTTCCAAAAAGTAATAATCCATTTTTAATATCCTCTGTCAAGTCCAGACAAATGAGATAAACTGATCAGGGAAGATTTTTAACTAATGAATGAACATTTTCCTAAATAGGTACAACTCATAATTAGAAAGATGATGTAGGACTGAAACAATGTCACTCTCCTTGATGTGTCCACTGTACTCCACTGTGTGACGAAAAACCAATGTCTCATCAACAAAATAAAGTAAAACCTGCCCTACAATAAGATGAAACCTGTAGTGTTTTATATAAAAATCCTACAATTATCTCCTTTATGCAGATAAATCTGAACGATGCACCCTAAGTGGGAGCTATTATCTACAACCATGGACCACTGCAGTGTAAGTATATAATATACTTGATCAAATACCTCATTGCTAAGTTGTCTTGTTCTTGTACAAGCTAGATCATTTTTGATGGTAGAGATCAAAACTCACCGTGCTCACACACACACACATTATTCAGGTCATGTTCACACAGCCTTTCCATTGTTCATGTGAAAACCTCATAACTTGGTAATTTAGTTTTCACTCCAACAGAGTGGGTGGATTGAGAAAACCTTCAAAACTCATTGGTCTATGATTCTCATTAGAAACAAATTTGATAATGTCAACCTAATGGTACTGAGCCAAAACAATGTCATGTTAAACAAGAGGAGTGGAGTAGATGTGCTAAATGCAGAAAATCTATGCTCCAGATCGCTCCCTCCATGTCTGTGCGGGTTCTCTCCAGGGACACTGGCTTCCCCCCACAGTCCAAAGACATGCAGGTTAACAGGTTAGGTGGCGACTCTAAATTGTCCATAGGTGTGATTGTGATTGTGAATAGTTGTTTGTCTCCATGTGTCAGCCCTGTATTGAACTGTTGAGTCTGGGGTGTACCCCCACCATTTACCTAAAGTCAGCTGGGATTTTGCTCCTGCCCATCACAACACTGACAACACTGATAAGGTTAAGGTGTTATGAATTATGTATGGATGTGCATTTATGTCAAGTGAAGCTCAAGGTAGTTTTATTTTTAAATTAGTAGTAAAAAGTGGAATCATAGCGACATTATTTATGATTTTCAGATTGCTCATTTTTTAACAGCAAGTACAGAAACATTCGGCATATATTTGAAATCAGCCCCAACTCTTAGCACTTTTAAATCCAGGTTAAAAACTTTTCTCTTTTCACGTGCTTATGGCTGAGCTCTTTTAAAGAACTTTTAAAGAACTTTTAATCAGAATCCAGTGATTCGTTTAATGTTTTAAATTGTTTTCAAATTTGCTGCTTTAATGATTTTAAATGACATGCTGATGTTTTTAATTCAATTTTCTTCTCTTTTTAATTTTTTATTTCTATTGCTATTGCTTGTCTTAATGTCAAATGTTTTTCCTTGCCTCTGTAAAGCACTATGAATTGCCTTGTGTACGAATTGTGCTATACAAATAAACTTGCTTTGCCTTGCCTATATTTATATTTATGTATGTATATATATGTCGACTTGCACACAAACACACGTGCAAAGTCTCCTTGTGTTTTTCCTTTTTGTCCAGAGAGAAAAATATCATTACACTAAGAACATCGCTTGGGTAGAGTCATTTACTTACAGCACATTATGCGTGTTCACTGCATTCCTCTCTAAACAGCTCTGACAGAGTCTTACAAAAATGTGTTTATTCGGCCTTTACTAGATTACAGTGGTTTAAAACAATTAGAAGATCTAGTGATGGCGCTATGAACGCGAGTCTATGTTCTCTAAGTGTGTTATGTGTTGATCGGTGCGAAACAAAGCCGAGCAGATCCCCTTTGTTTGTGTTCGAATAATAATTACAAGGAAACAGTAGCCTTCAACTGCGATAGAAGCTGCACATGCGCGTTATTAAACGAGGCTGTCTTTGACGTCATAGAGGAATATTTTGGGCGTTAGTGCAGTCCATTTTAGTGGATGACACAAACAGAGGGAGGAAGAGGCCTATTCAAAGTTTATCACACAGAAGCAGCGTCTGTGTGTGCCAGTGTGTATTTGTGTGTTGCTGCTGTGGTTTCTCTGTCAGGACTTTTTAACAAGCAGTCGAGCCCCCACAGGGAAACACTGACAAAATAACATCATCCCTCCCTCTCTCTCTGTCTCTATCTTTGTCTCTGTGTTTGCCCTCCTCTCCCACTCACTCTCTTCTCTAATAAGTCCGATAGCTTCCTCTCTGTGTCTCCCTTTCTTTTCGTTAACTCTCTGTCCAGGGGCTCTGTCTTTTCTGGCCTCCCTCTATCCATCTTGCCCTCATCCACCCACTCCCCATCTCTTCTAATAAGGCCAATATTCTGCAACACTCCTATGGGACCTAACCTTACACCTAAGCTGGAATAGCTGTTATTAGTGTACAATTCAACCAAAAACAAAAGATGGCTTGAATGCTTTAATCAGTGCCAAATACTACTCTTTATAGTTTATGTTTTATTATATTTAGATGCAACACAGTAGATCATGACACCTTCAAGGGGTCAAATGATAAATCAGAGGGATTGACAGATGATAACCAGGAAAGGAAAGAAGAAAAAACATATCTTCAACATACAGTCATGCATATTCTGCCTATCTTTGCTTGATTCCTTACAAAAAAGAAAAAAATATATTCAAATAAAGCAAAAAAAAAACTGAACTGGTCACAACATTTTCCAGCTGGTTGAAAGTGGTCACATGTACGGGGTCATAAAAAGGTGAGGAATATGTCTGTAATCCCTCCTTCAAACCACTCTGTTCTCTTGTAATCTGATTACTTCCTCCACAGCATTGCTTGTTATTTATCTCATCATTACGCTCGCCTTGACTAGACTTTGACATATTGTGAATTTCACTCCTGTCACATGCACAGAAATTGTTGGTATCATCATTATATCCACCACAGTCATAATAGAGTCATCATTATGAAAATTATCATCACTGTCAATATTGCCATCATCAACAGCCATAACCATCATAATTATTCTCTCTATCTTAGCTGGCCTACCTATCATGCTTTCCTAATTTCACCCCTTTCCTTTCCCTCCTGCTGCTTTCTCTCCATCTTTCTCCTTATTTCTTCTTCTAGTCTTCTTTCTTTTTCCTACCCTCCTTCCTTATTTCATTCCCTGTTACGTACCCTTCAATTATTTTTCCTACTTCCTTAAGTGCCTCCATCTGTACTGCCTCACAATTTGGCAGGCTTTTGAATGAACACAAAAGATAGAGAGAAAGAGAGAGAGAGAGATAAAAAAAAAAAACTGCACTGGATGAGGGTAGAGGTGCTAATCATAATAAAATAGCACAACCCAATCCTCAATGCAGTGCTGCTTTATTGAATACATAAAAAAACATTTTGACAAGAAACCTCTTTGTCCGGATTACTTGTCGAAATATGTTATAAGTATTGAATAAAGTAATCCTGTATAGAGGCACTCGGTTTATAAGGTTTAAAAGAATCGAAGCATTCAAGATGAGAGTTCAGCGCAAGGCGACGCGACGCAGAGAGAGGAAATCATGAACCTAATCTAAGAAGCTGTTTATTAGGAGAGATAATGCACAAGAAAGGAGCAGCTCAAGTCGTGCACACATACACACTTTCAGCCACACACAAACAGGCACGTCAGCGCAAACATAAAGTAACAAATAACCCGCGCTCGCATGTGTGATCACGCTGTGAAGCTTGCGCACACGCGCACTCTCTACTCAAAGAAAATGGGATTTATAATTCTTGTGTGTGTGTCTGTGTGTGTGTGTCTGTGCCAGAGGGCTCTGTATCATGCCGAGTTCATTCCAAAGACACAAACAACATAATATAAACCTCGGCTCAAACAGAATGGAACAACTCCCACTGCCCAGGAAAAAAACAAGAAAATCAAAGGCCTCAAAGGCCAGATTTACACAGGAACAAAACAGACCTAGACCTACATTTATGGAGTCGTAAAGCAGGAGAAACCCAGGAGAAAGGCTGAGGTGACGCAAGGGAGCATGGATACCGGTGTCAAAGCGTTTTTTATCATGTCACGTTTTCAGGAACAACAACAGAGTAGCTCAGCTGGAGCTTCTGCACAGCGTGAGCTTTCAGTTGGCATACATGTGAAGACAACAATCCCAATAAGAATGAAAAGGGAGTTAAAAGAAAATAAATAAAACTCACTTCACTGCAAATTAGCTCATCCAAGTCCACATCACAACAAAACATTTTGATGTCGAACAGATTGCCTGAACCAAACTTAAAGTTGAGATGACAGTTTTGTTCACCCAGTTCGATGGAGGCTGAATCTAATTATCTTTCTAACAAAACAGCATTTTTAAAAACCGTTTTAATGTATGCTATTACTGTGTCATCGTGTCAGATTGAGAATGTTTTATGCCCATTTGAGTGAACCTGGCCACCTATTGCGTCGCTGTTTCTGTCAGATGCTCGCGGAGGCTGAGCAAATTGTGCATAGTGTGACTCACCTCACTGAGTTTTGCTCAACCGGGCCCTCCTTGTCAGAGGGTGAGAGGGTATTGCTAACTGGGTGGTTAATAATTTGAAATCATGCAGTGGGATCCACTGTTCAGAGAGCAGGTTGACAGGATTGTCCAGTCAGCCCTCTGGTTTTCGACGACAACCTACGAACTACAATTAAGAAAACTCAGGACCACATCCTGAGTTTTTAAATTCATAACCCAAGACCTATAATGTTTCCCTCGTTTTATCCACTAAATATGTAGCCAGGGGGCAAGACATGTTACAGTACAAAGGACATGCCATCTCCAATCATATTAACCCCTGTTTCCACTCTGACATACAAATATGCAGGGGGCAAATCAATACTGCATAATGTGCTGACAGTTCCCCCCACAGACATGCACCGGTCAGCTGTTACGAGCATCACTAACTACGCTGGCAGTGTCACCGATTCATCACTGCCACCGACAGACATACGCTGACGCACGAGAGACCTACTTTGAAGCGGGCGAAAACAAAGCATGGCGGGCAGGAGGGATGAATGGAACATGTGGCAGGCAGGAGGGCGGCCGGGCGGGGGGGGGGAGAGTGCAAGGAGTGATGTCAGGGTGCAAGAGTGGGATAAAAGAAGAGAGGGAGATGAAGAAGGTAAAGCAGAGCCAGGAGATATACATTTATATATTTATATACCATGGACATGAAAGGAAGAGTTGTTAAGAAATATGTTTTCATGTGTCATGTGTCATGTGTGTTCAATTTAAGTTTTTCCAGGCATCCAGTTCGTCTATGCAGCATCTCCAGCTGTAGTTGTAGGTTGGCTCAGACACTCAAATTTAGTTTTTTCATCATGCATAAGGCAACATTTTCAAAAGGCTTCAGGATGCTGCTCCCAGCTGTCCCATTTCTGTGGGTTTAAACAACACTTGACTTCAGACAGAGCCAGGCTATTCATTCCCCCTCCTGTCTGTACACTATACTGGGCTAATCAGGCCCAGAAAGTTGAACTATTCCTTTAAACTCTCACTGGAAGATCTCTCTGCCTGCTGCACTCACTGCAGCACTCAGCTTTATTCAAGTCCGCTCACATCCACACTCACACATTCATCATTAATATTACAACGACGACGAGGAAGCGAGGAGAAAGAGAAAGAGCCCTCTCAAACAAGCACACACAGACTTTCCTTTACATTAACAAAGTGCAATATAAGTGCCGTGCCCTAAACCCCATCGTCATCTCTAAGCTTTCCCATTTCCATTTGATTGGCTGCCAGCGAGGCCTGCAGAGTAATTGGCTGCATTTCATTGGCCAAGCAGACGGACAGCACCCCTGGGAGGAGTCCATCAGGCGATATGTGTTAACAACGCACACAGAGTTTCACACACACACACACACACACACACACATCCCAACCAGGGCCGGAGGGGAACTCCCTAATGCCTAATGTACCTTTTGCTATCACAGATGGGTCACTTACATTTCTGGGCACAAGTGCGATCATGAGAGAGAGATATGAAGTAAAAAAAAAAAAAAAGGTAGAAAAGATTGGGGACAGCAGCAGGAAAGACAAGGAGGATTGGTTAGAACAAGGGAATTAAGGGAGAGATCAGATGAGGGGAGAGGAGAGGAAGGAGGAAAGGAAGTCCAGCTATTTTTCAACTCTTTGGGAAACGATCATGGTAAAATGATAAAATGTATGCATTAAGAACGCTGCTGTCAGATCATCATTATGTGTCTGTTACCAAACATCACCAACAGTTTTCGTGGCTCCAGTTGGCCTTTTATCAGCCGCCGTTTTGTCTGACTCAGCATGTTGAATCAGCATAAGAGGAAGGGAGGAAGAGCGAGCTGCGCGACGCGTGATTGAATCAGTAATTTCACACATTGCGTGAATCCCTATTTTTCGCCTCCACTGTTTGTTTGTTTGTTTTTTTCCTCCACAGGCAAAAGAGCAAAACTTAACAGTGTCAGCCAGCTGCGATATTTTATCAAACATATTCTCAATTAGGAGCACTCGGCAGGATGAGACTCGGTGGTGTGAAAACATTGTGCTAATTTGTTCAGCTTCTTTCTTTACTTTTCTCAGAGTCGTTCAACATATAATTATTTATTTCCATAAATATAAGTAGAAGTAGAAATACCAAAATTTGTTTCAAAATGTGTCTTGTGGAAACAAACTGAATATTTGGGTTTTTGTATAGAAGCAATTTGAATATTCTGCTTTTGGCTTCACAGCATTTATCCCTAATTTGATAGATAAACTCTCAGAATAATAATCATCAGATTAATTAAGAATGAAAATAACTGTTAGATGTATACTGGTGATCTGCTTGCTAAGCATTCAACCACATTTAACCACTCGCTGGTCTAGTAGAGCTGCTCAGTGGCCATCAGTACAGCGGGAGATGGAAGAAAAGTGTTGAAAATAAGCATGCAGTACAATATTTTCTACATAATAGAGACTAAAAATATAACAAGCACTCACTTAATTGTAAACGGTCACGTAGTTGACAGCCAAGTGTGACGGAAAACAAGAATGAGTCATCCGTGACGCTGGTTAGAGACTGACAAACACGTTGGGGGATCAGGGTCATCCTCACGTGGCCTGGCTGAGGTCTCTCGTATGAGGACAGAGGACAGTAATACTGTCTGACTTGAGTCGTGAGTGGAGAGGAGCATCTGTGGATCACTGCTCGTACAACAGAGGGGGGGAGACTCAACTAGGTCACGAACGCGTTTGTTTGTATACAGCGGGGTTTTGAGCAACGTTGCTTTTTAAAGGCAGACACTAATATTTTTAGAATGAAGCAGCTAATTCTGAACTCAGGGTTCGGTGTTTCCCCCCCTATGAAATGTATTCTTTGACTGGGTGGAAAAGCCTTAATCAGCATTTTGACGGCTGCAGGTGCTTCCAAGATTTCCGAGAGGAGAGGAGAGGAGAGGAGGGACAAAGTTTCTGACCCACTTTGTTGCTCGCAAAGTTTCAAATCCTCTTTAAAGAGACTGAGTTGTGGCCAAGAATTTGGCAACACACACATAAACGCACACATTCACACTATACATACAGCACATGCATGCCCATGCACGCACATAATGTGCAGGCCTGTGACCCAGGACACCAAAAATAATGAAGGAAGTGCCGATTTTATTTAACACCACATTAGCTCTTTACATCACCTAATAATGGCAGCACTGAACCACACTGGCACACGCTTACACACACAAGCACACACACACACACACACACACACACACACACACACACACGTCTGGTAGTGCTCGATACGGTTTGTTAGTTTTCTCATTTGACTTGGTCTATTTTAGGCCTGCAGAACCCTCTTTCTCATTCCTCTCCTCTCTGATCCTCCTTCCATTGTCTCTCTCTTTTATCTTTTCTTTTCCTTCATTTTCCCTGCTTTGTTTTTTATCTTTATTTTTCCTTATTGCATATTCCCTAACTCGCTTCATACCTCCGTTGGCGTATCTGGTGGTATATCTCTATTCTCCTTCATCTCTCCCCGTCTCTCTGAAGATTTCAGTGATGTCAGTGACGAGATCAGCGCGCGATTGGCTGGGCCAGATAAGACATACGATTTGATAGATAAGACTGCTGATTTGTTTAGGGAGCTTTTCGCTCCTCGTCGCACTCCTGCAGACTACGTTGATATTAATGAACATGCATACATCTACACACATGAGAAAGAAAAGAAAACCATTTTAAGCCATCACCCCTTTCTTATCTGTTGTCTGTGTTTGCGTACGCACATATTCACTGGTAACGCAAAATGAATCCACACCACCCTTCAGTGGGTTCTTGACAGTAATAATGGGTACTTGGTGTACGAACTGGAGTGAGCAATAACAGCCTTATTGCTAAATAAAACAGCTAGATGTGATGTTATAGCCTTGAAAATCAATTTCCCCTTTCAGCTGCATTCTATAATCAATGGGGTCTTACGCAAAGACACTGTTATAAGATAAATGTGATAAAGATACATTTTGCATGTCAGATTCCTATCTTTGTGTTTTGTGCTTTTCTCACCGATTCATAGTTTAAAGGGCTGTGTTGAAAAAAAATAAGTGCGAGTAGAAATCAGTAAAGGAAAGCAAAGGGAAATCTTTTTGGAGGTATACATTGAACACTGCATTTGCACTTTTAATTTTCTTTATTATAAGAAGACTAAGGAGGTTATTGTCATCACCGTCACCAGAAGAAACATGATGTCTACCTGAAACTGTGTGTCTTTATGTGTGTATGTAAGAAAAAAAGAGCGGTAAAAGGACAGGTGACACAATTGGATGTGCACATTCTAGCCAATTATAAAACTAAAGGTTAATGCACAGATCCCTGTGTGTGTGTGTGTGTGTGTGTGTGTTTGGATGTGTGTGCACAGCATCTACTCTCCATCCAATGTCTGCAGGCTGAACACGCTACACATGCAATCATGTCACTGCATGCACTGAAGAGTGAGGCTCACATGATATTTTCTTTTCACAAGACATGGTCACCTCTGTATAGACAATGGTGGGTTTTCTCCTTTTTCTGTTGGGTTTTTTTTGTGTGTGTCCTGATATCTTTTGTTCCCTCTATTCAAAAGCCACTCCAAAATATGTGCTCGCGGATTTTTTTCAAAGTCTTTTTAGGTTGTCATCTGTGGGGACACTTGGAAAAAGAAAAAGAAAGGCCCCTAGATCTGAGCCCTGTGGAACCCCGCAGGGATGTCGGCTGAAGATGGATTCCCCGCAAAAGATAAACTAAGAACGTCTCAGTTCTGAGTCACAGGTACCTACCCAGTGCTCAGGGCCTTCAATTAAAACTGCATGATCAACTCTGTTAACAGCATAGGTAACAGGATTATGATTGAGCATTGTCACCTGTTTTTACAAGGAGGACATTCATTACCTTTACAGAGTCTGGCTGCAGGATATGTAATAACCTCACACTTGTCTTTAAGTATCTTGCTGTCCATGAGATCTTTCTAAAATGTTTGATGAGTTTAAGTGTCTTCTTCTCCATCTCTCACACACTTCCAGCTGTATACACATGTAAAACTGTGGTGCAGAATATGATATCTCCTTAGTCTCAGCCAGCTCCCTGGAAATAGAGATGTTGAAGGGACATTTGGCAGGATGGTAGACAAGGTTGGTATTTCAGCAATAATGGATTGACAGTTCTAGGAACTTCTAAAGTGCCCCCAGAGGGGAGAGCTAACCTCAGTGTACATTTAATCTAGCTGTTCAGATGGACTTGAATGGAAGTACTGCAAGGTAAAAATGTATTCCGGTGGAGCTTTACATGCTGATTCAAACACAGGTAGGGCACAGGAACAATCCAAACTTCAATTGCAGTCCAGCAGTGTGCTGAGATGTGAGATTGCAGCACACACTCTTCATTGAGGTTTGTACACAGCTTTTTGTTGTAAGGAAGCATCTCACCAGCTACTGTAGCACACTGCAAAGTGGATTGTTGTTTTACAATGTGTCTGATTTGATATGTTGTGGTGAGAATAAACTCCACCATGTTTGTGGACAGTAGGACACCAATAGTGACCTCCCCTGTTCCCTTTTGAAAACACTAGACCGTCTCCTCCATTTTCCAAAAAACAGCGGCCCATTTTTGAAAACACACAGTGCTGTCTGTTTGCAATTGCAAACAATGAGCTGTCCATGAGTGGCAAAAATACTGAACTACATACAATGAAAACAAACAAACACAAAAATACAGCGCTTTAACAATGCAGTGAACTTACAGCAGATCCTCTCCACACACAAAAAACCCCCTGGAAAGTCCTCTCCAATGTCAGTGTAACTAGGAAAACAGTATAGTGAATGACGACAGCAACAACTAACCATTCTTAAGTTCTAGCAAGCTACTGAAGTGGCAAACCCAACGTCGGTGATCAACGGAGTGTAAAAACCTGGTTACACAACCAATTATCGATTCCCGACTGTTGAGTTCGTGTGTGTCTCGTGGCTCCTTCCCCTCCATTCTCCCTCTGCAGTACAGTCTTTATCCTATTACGGCCTCCAAGCTTTGCGGAGCTGTTTCAGTTGTAGATACAATGAAAACTGGCAGGATACATTACTTAGCACCGCACTCCTCCCACCTCTCTGGTTCGCCCTCCATCCCCCCCTGTATTCTCTCTGGCTTTCAACAATGAATAAATTTTTTCATCATACTGTTTTTTTTCACTTCTCATTTGAGTTTGTCTTGCTCCAGTTTTTCCTTCCTTGTGTAGTTTACACTTTGCGAAACTACCCGAGACACACCGTGCACCTGTCTCCCAGTGACTGATTAATCCTAACTATTTATCTGTCTCATCACATACAGTAGCTACGCGCTGATCACATCCACCTCGTACTACCTTTGTGTTGTTGGCAATGCTTACGCTTCAGAACAATCTCAACAGTGTCTTTTCATCCTTCTGCTGTCTTTAGAGACATTCAGAGAAATACTTGCAGCTATTTGCTACTTTGTGCAGAAGGGACTCAAGTTGGGCGATCACGGCTGTGCTGAAGAGCTCCAAGGTTAGAAATATCTGTCACTCTTTAAAGGCGGATTCAGATGAATGTGAAGAATGTGTGCATGTTGAATCTCTTTAGTATGAAGTGGCCAGAGGTCAGCACTTCAGAAGTTCAGAGGAACTTCTTCTTTTAAGCTCAAGACAGTTTTTCTTTGGTGACTCTGAGAACAAAGTCATACAAGCTTAAAAAGGGAGGTATGTTTAGGAACTAATGGAATGAGAAATGAGTTCAAAGCCAGAACTTCAGAACATTGCTTTAGAAATCAGTGGGTGAGGTCAAGGCCACTTCTGTACATCTTTTCAGTTAATGCTATCTTCAAGTATTGGCAACCAGCTTCAAAATCCATCAGTCAAGCCATAGTTTTATCAACAGAAATACATTTTTTTGCTGATTATACCTAGGTAAACTAGAGCTGCAGATTGGTGAATACCGCCTTATTTCAGCCTGTCCATACATTCCTCTATCCTCTGTCTATCGGTAGCTTAGCAGAGACCAGAGCAGTCCCTGCTGATGGGACGGGCTCTGAATAAAGCAGCAGGTTTTTTATTTGACGAGCCCTGCATGGGGACCCGATGGCCGACTGGAATACTCCCAAAGAGAGAGAGAGAGATGATCTCTTTATCTGTCTGTCCTGTATCCTATTAGACTATCACCTTTCATCACACCCTCCATTCAAAGGATGAGAACAGCTTTTACTAAGCTGCACGCTCTCCCTCGCCCTCTCTTTACCTTGCCAACTGCCTCCCTCTCCTCCTCACCCTCCCTCCTTCGTCTCTCCACCCTCCTCAATCATGACCACACATTTTCACTATTTACTTGCTGTCCCCTTAATAGCCTGTTGGCCATGCCCTTTTAAAAAACAACCCATAAGACCATTTTCTGATATCATGCCCATGTCCATTGTTTAAGTATCCAAAATGATGTAGGATTTAGGCACAAAAACTATTTGGTAAAGTTAGAGAAAGATTATAGTCGTGGTCAAACCAACCTTTACTTGAAAGCAGGAAGCTGAGAGGAGTCTTGAGTGTCCAAGTTAGATGCTTTGGTCACCACCTTCACCTTTTTTTTGCAGTGTTGTAACAACACTCTATGTCTGCCTTTGCTTCTGGGAGACACCTGACATAATGTCACATAGATCCCAGTAAGTTAAAGGTGAACTATGTCTTTTTTAAGACATCTTAACAAATGACCAATCATTTCAATCCATGGGTAAAGACACTCTCTTGTAGTGACTTTCTTTTTTTTTTTTTTTTGATCCACTTTTTCTTTCAAAGCGGCAGTTGCTGGCCAGAGGACTGCTGAGGCAGCACTGGCTCCAATTTCTGAAGCACCACACAGACCCCGACAGACAACTGATATCCAAAACACAGTGGCAGAGAGGCAAAGAGAAAGTGAGAGGGGAGAGCGTGACAGAAGAGTTGCCGGTGCCCAGAACTGCCTGCCAGGAATCGATAAGGGACAGAGCGATGACTGTAGAACAACCCCGCTGGTACAACCAGCTGCAAACCACACACACACACACACACACACACACATACACACAGTGCAAACCACACAGATAAGACTTGCTGAGGCACAAGTCACTGATGTTTGTTCTCTATTATGTATAGCAGAAAGCTCCAGCCGGAGTGATCTTTTTTACATGCCCATTGCTGCTGTGTTCATGAAGCATCAGGAGCTCTGTGGCTGTCTTTTTTCATTCATTCCACGTTGTGTTTAAAGCGGGGGAAAGTGAGAGAGAGTAAGAGCAGTTGTTGGTCTGTATCTGACAGTGTTTCTGTGTGTATATGTATGTGCATGCATGTGTGTATATATATATATAGCAGCCAGATTGACACCATTATGTCTACTCTCCCTCCCTCCACTCCATAAGCCAATTCACCCTCATCACTCTGCTATTAAGCAGCTTTGCATTGGTGCAGCTATGACTGTGACTGCGGGAATGTGTGTTTTAGAGTGTGTGTGTGTGCGCAAGAGAGGGGGGTGGGCGACAGGAGGGGGAGTCATTTTGCCACTAAAAATGTTCTCATCTCTCTCCAATATCTACAGTACGTTACCCTCGCCTCGCCTCACCTCGCCACGGCTCCCTTTTCGCTTCCTCAGCCCCTCGGTCTGTTTTTGTCACTGTAATCTGTTCTGGCGACCCAGCGGTGAACTTTTAATAACATTAAAACAATAGAATGAATTCAGCAGCCATACGATGCAGCACTGTACTTTAAAATACACTGTCAAACGCTGGTTATTTACTACGGGCGGGTTTTGAAACACAACAGAGTGAAATTGGCCATTTCGGTGATTTTACTGTGACGACAGACGTGCAGAGCGGAGTTCAATTATCGTTATCATTATCTCGTCTTTGAACAAACTAGTTACAACGTCCATACAGTAACAGATTACTGCTGTATTGATGGTGTGCATTCATTCATTATAAGATCACTACATGGATGTTATATGAACATGAGCTCTACTCATATGATCCATTCTCCCTGCTGTTTTTTTTTTTTGTCACATTAATCGCCCTCTTCCAGCATACCCCCGTCCTCCCCACCATTCTCCACTGCAGTGAAGTATGCGCACAGGACTCTGTGTGTGTGTGTGTGTGTGTGTGCATCTGTTGTCAGGTCCACTAGAGGCCCAGTGGCAATCGATAAGTATTTGGGCAACAGCTCAACATAATTATAGAGGGATACTGAGAATCGCCCTAGCTGGACACTGTGTGTGTGTGTGTAGTTGCTATCTGTCAGTGGTCGCCCTCTCTGGCCCTGCAGCCCTCCAAACTTCTCTCCATTGCAGTGTTTTTAGATAATAGGCTGCTGTGGTAGAACTACTCATATCTTTTACTTCATTCCAGTAGCAATAGAACAGTGTGGAAACGTTAAAGTAAAAGTCCAAAAGTACAAACATCAAAGCATACTTTAAAAGTGCTCATTATGGAGGATGGACCATTACAGATTAATGTATTGCATTGTATTATTGGATTAGAATTATTGATGCACTAAAGTCTTCATCACTTTAATGGTGCAGCTGGTAAAGCTGGAGCTGCAGGATGGCTTGTGAATCTCTCCCCGGTGATCAATAAAGTGATATCTCATCTTATTTGAACCTAGAATAATGCATATTTCTTTTATTGATTACTTTTTGTATAATTCTTGATTATCGAGTCTGCAAAGTAACCGGAAACTGGCGAACTTCATCAAATCAAATGTAGTGGAGTAAAATGTGTAAAGTAGCAGAAAGTGGAAGGAAGTAGTACCTCAAACTTCTACTTGGGTAAAGTACTTGACTAAATGTGTTACCACCACTAATAATAAATAACCTGACAGTCCAAACCCTTCTGTTTCTGAGATGACACATCACATGTGACTTTACAACATGCTGCATAGTGTGCAGTAGTTTGCTCCAGTCCGCCTATTTTCCTTTTTTAAGACCCTAAAATGTGCTGCAAGGGTAAATCATGCAGATAATTAAATCCAAATAAAAAAAGGCAAATGATTCACTGACAATGGGCTGAGTAAGATGGTTCTGATAAACTTTATAGGTAATAAACTACCGCAGTCTCTGAATTGGAATTATCTTTAAAATCAACTCAGCTACTCCCGCCCTGTAATGATTCTACTAGACATAAAATGACTAATTCATAATGTGTGTGAGTGTTCATGATGATGGTAATAGGCGCAAACCATTCTAACACACTGAAATAGAGAATATAAGGTAGCATAGTGTGTAATCACTGCATTAGAGCTCACCGCCCAGCATATTTCTAATAAACACACACACACAGCAGCAGCAGCAGGGCGGCTTGCGTGTAAGAAAGTGGGATTTTGATGGCAGTTACATCTGTATTTGACAAACAAGCCCCTCAGGCATGGAGCAGCAGTGATATGATTGCAGTACATCACAGTCGTGATGATGTTTTCTGAGGACGTAGGAGTGTTTCAGTTGGAGCATTAAAGTCAAATGGCTGGGCTTATGGCTGAATGGTGAGGAGGGATTTTATAAAGGTTAGACCGGGGAAGAGTGCCATGTGTGAATTTACATCCGTATTACCCGTTAGGTGTGTGAGTGGGTGACTTGGGGGCTAAGTAAGGGGTATAAATAGACAGAGATAGTGATACAGTATATGTGTACGCAAATGGACAAAGACACACATGAACATAATTATATAATAAGAGTTATGATTGATTTCCACAGCACTGGATTTCAGAACACAACACACACACACACACACACACACTCTTGACTGCAGGAAAGATGACGAAGCAGCTTTCATCCTACTTGTCCATCCGTGTGTTTGTTTGTCCGTGTGAGAACGCGTCGGTTCTGTGTGTAAAAGTGGCGCAAGGAGGAAGCCGAAAAAAATCACATCACCGCTCACTGCAAAGCCCCTTGGGACGACAATCAACGGGGTATTTCAGGAAGTCTTTGAGAAGCAGACTCACCAGGGACCGAGGCCTGTGTGTGTGTGTGTGCATGTGTGTGTGTCTTTCAGAGAGAGAGAGTTATCTGAAAAGCAGGTACACAGGCTCAGGGCAGCTTTGGACTCTGTCACTTTCTCAGCTTTATTTGCACTCGGAGTACGACATTCAAAACTTTACTTTAAAGCCAAGTGGCTAGGAAGATAGCAAAATGGCTGAGTATTGACTGCTGAATAAGCTCGACTGAACTTCCCTCACACCGACACAAAGCTGCTATTGTAGCTTTAATAAAAGATTCGGGGTTGTTTGGTTGACAACAAAGATATTGGAAAAAAATACAATAATCCCAAGCGAATTTGGTTTAAAATGTAAGGTATAGAATGTGTAAAAAATGAGGATTTGTAACCTAACGTAACATACAGGGCGAAACTAAAAGTGCATGAGAGGACAGTGGAAACACATTCTTCTTGGAAAGACACAGCCAAACCATTTAAACAAAGATAACAAGTCAAATTTGACCCTTAAGGAAGGAATTAATGTATAAATCATAATCTCTGAGTGGCTGTGAGGGCATTTCAGAAGTCATTATGAATTTTGCAGTCTAAACACACACGGCCAATTTGATTCTCACTTTAAAAGTCTGGATAGAAGTGATATATAAAAAAAAGTGTATTCATAAATACTGTTTGTTTGTGTGTGTTCACTGATATTATATTGATTGTTTATCTGATAATAGGTAAATCCTTGCGTAACAATATGGAAACATGTTAGCCAAAGCACCTGAAAAGTTTATGTAACTGTGTCATATTTCACAGCTGTGACAGGCCCAGTCTTCATCTGCATGAATCTTAGATACTAAATATAAACCAGGATTAAGGTTTGCATGATATACCTATCTCTCTCTCCGCAGTGAAGAATGTTTAAAGTGACACTTCTCTCCCCTCTAAAATCTTTCCCTCCTTCTCTCTCTTCTCTCCCACTCTAAATCCTGTCTTGTCTTATCCTGTCCTTCCCTCCAGCTTCTTCTCATCATTCCACTTAAACTCTTTCACTAATGAGTTCCTCCTCCCCTTTCTCCTCCTCCTCCTCTTCTTCTTCTTCACCTCCCCTCTCTTTCTCCTTTTGTTTCAGATCTGTCTCCTGTAAGGACAATGTAAACACCATGAAGGTGAAAAGTCACTGAATGTACATTACTAATTCTGTCAGGCCGTGTTGTGTTGCCATTTATTTCTCACTCGTCTTTTGCTGTCCCATGACTGTCTCATAACTTTCTGAAGGGAGGTCAGCTGGGGGGGGAGCAGGAGAGCAGGAGAAGGCTCTTTCCCTACAGACGGTCACCCCGATAAAAGTATAATAAATGTCATAAAAAAACAAGTTATAACACAAACTAAAGACTTAAACACTCAAATTCAGACAAGAGCAGATTCAAAAGTTACAGTTTTACCATTTACCAGCCATGTTGAGTAGTTATGAACCAAATATACAGCAAACACACTATGTATATGCACTGAAACATGCACTTTGTGTTTGCAGGCCTGTTAGTTGGGTGCTGATGCTTTTGTGTGTGTAAATATACTTGTGCAGGCATGATGAGTGTGCATGTACTCAGCTCCTGTTTAAGTAGGTCTCAAATGTCGATAAAGTGGAACTAACAATGGTGTTATGACCACTGAAATACAGTGAATCTTGTTTATGATTCTAATACATCATTTGAGGTTTGAGGGACAATTTTAGGCTCTCTTGACGATCCACAGGAGAAGCTGCTGTCGTGCAGTTTGTGGTATGAACAGAGGCAAATGTGAGCAAAAAAATTCTCTAAAAATAAGTCTAAAAATATCTGGATTTTTCCAGCCTTCACAACTTAAATTGATGCTCCTTCCGTGGGTTGAAAACCAGACAGCCTGGGCGCTGTGAAAAGACAAAGAAACTACAGAGACTGCTGCGCTGTAGCTGTCAACAGATAAAAGATCAGCCTCAAATCTATGATACAATTATTTGAGAAATAAACCCCTGATCAAAAAGTCAATAGTAAACTCCTGGCTTTTAGCTTCACAAAACATTAATAACAATTTAAAAGGTCCAGTCTCTTACACGTGTTCTTTCTGTCATCTTTACTTCTTGTATATTTGATCTTCTGGTGTATCCACATGAACCAGTGTTCAAAGTCTACAAAATCATGTCAGAGATACTTCACACAAACTCTTGAGTTGCTGAACTTCCGTGTGATCGCAATCATCAAAGAAGAGTTTTTACACTTGAGCAGAGTGCGGCCAGAGAGGCGCAGGTTAGTGCTAAGAGTGCTATTGAATGAAATGGAGCACATCACTTCCTTCTATCCCCCCTCCACTTTCTTCCTCATTTCTTTTCCGATCACTCGGCCATTGCAGCTGAGAGGATGGCTGATGACCCTGCAGCAGTCTGTGTGTGTGTGTGTGTGTGTGTGTGTCAAGGGTAATGGCCATACAACAAACTCGCTCTCGGACACAACGTGGAGGGTGCTCTTAGCACTGCCACGCATGTAGGTTGCAAGTGCTACAAAGCAGTAGTGGCATTGCACTGCTACATCTTCTCGTTCTCTCTTCCCTGCTCAAGCCTCCCTCGCTGTATTGTACGGCACACTAAATATATATATTAGCTGTCACGGAGGCACAAGATTTGCATCCAAACACCCACTTTTGCTTCAACATTCAAGTCCTGCTGCAGTAGTGTCAATCCAGGATATATGCAGGATTGGGGAATTGTATAATAGCCTGTGCAGGTGGTTGGATAGAGGCTTCAAGACTCCACACAGGTCGAAAAAGAAGTGGACAAAGTTTCATTTTTCAATAGAAATAATAGGAATTCTTATTTAATATGGAGAAAGAAAAAAAAAAGAAACCCATTTCAATCAAGCAGTTAAGGTGGAATTGTTATAATATGTCAGGCTACAATAACTTTTGGCCTCACTGCTACTTTTGCAATTAGGCCACCCTGCACACAGTACCTAGGAAGCTGAATCCTTCCAGGCATCTTTCCCTTTGTGTCAGAGGTCTGTGGATCTTTGTCCCCCTTTTTTTTTCCAAGTCGAAGGAGGCCAAGACTCGACTTGAGCTGATCGGCTGGATGGCCAAATCTTATTTCATGCTTATTACACACACACACACACACTCACACACTCACTCATCCTTTCGTTAGTTACAACTGGCTAATTGGGCTTAGGCAGAGGGGAGCCCGGGGCAGCAGCAGGAGGAGGAGGAGGAGGAGAGAAGGGATAGGGCGGGGAGGTGAGGAGGAAGAAAAGGCTGTCATTATGAACACTGTGGACGATGGAGATAAAGGTTAGTGCTATCGAATCCTGATGCCCGGCTACAGCCTTCACTGCTTTATATGAGAGAGAGCGAGTTGATACTAATATAGAAATGAGAGAGGATGACAGAGAGGGAGGAAGGGGAGAAGAAGAGGAAAGAGCTCTTAAAAAAGAGAGCCAGACAATATGTGTGTGTGCTATATCTGTGTGTAAGCCATGGGTTAAGTGTGTGTGTGTGTGTGTGTGTGTCCATGTCTCATAACCAAGGTCAGGTTGCCTGTAGGCACTGTACATCCCGCAGTTGGCCCTGCTAAATAGAGTTTCACCTTTTCCCATGATGCCTCCCTCTGCACTTCTACTCTTCTCCTTCTGTTCCTTCCTCATTTTCCCCTCAGATTTTAATCTAATTTCCTTTTGTTGAAGCCCCTTTCTTTCTCTTCGTACCTTCTTGCTCGCTCTTTCCACTGCGGAAGAAAAAAACTCAGAAAAAAAATAATCTTCCAACAGCGAGAAACCATCTCTGCTTCCCAGATTCATTTCTCTCTCCCCTCCTATCTCACCAAGACCTTCTTACTTCAGGTGTCTTACTCTCTGTGTCCGTGTTTCTCTATCTTGATTCTCTCACACGGGTCCATAACCAGGTCTAAGACATTGAGGGTCACCATTATCAGGCTAAGCTTCACTCCTCTGTGCTGCATTCATGTGGAGCAAAGTGACAAAGTAAGTAGAGGGTTAGGACACCATAGAACAACCATAGAAATAAGTGAAAAGAAAGAATAAAAATATATCTAAAAGGTCAAGTGTGTACGATTAGTGTAAGACTAGTATTAAGATTATTGTATAATCACACAGGTCCTCTTCCACCATGTTTCTACAGTAGCCCAGATCAGACAAACACTATTTTTTGTGTGTTCAGTGGCAAAGGTAATTTCTTCCAAGGATCCACACAGCTAGATGTCACTGCTCCTTTGAAAGAGCCTCGATTATTAGAAAGTAGACATACAATTAAAATCCCTAGTGGCTATGTCAAAATATTATTATCTTGATGAGAACAAATTAAATCCAATCAAACAAATAAAATGAGTTTGCGTTCCTCAGTCTTCAGAAACTTTCACATTCGCAAAGAAGTGTGCAATACTTGCAGCTCACACAACAAATGTTGATTTTGATTCAACGCCACAGAACAAAAACAAGATCTCATTTTGGCAGTAAGGTTAAGCGAGAAAGGGTCAGAGAAAGGTATGAAATGCAGTGCGACAGCTGATCTCTCTGATGGCGGTAAAATGGTAAATATGCCGTGGTAAAGGTAGCAATAAATGGAAGGAGAAAATATTGCATTTTTTGGACAAAAGACGGAGGAGAGTGACTACATTGTTTATATTTAGTATTGATCCCGCTCCTCTGAGAATCAATACTTTGCAAAAAGACACAGGTGTCGCTGTATCGATACTTATATTATCAAGGCACCCGTCATTAGTGCTCGAGTTTCAGCCTCAAAATGGAAAACGCCGGCAAACAAAGACACGCACACACATCCACTGCTGAGCGTGAAAGACAAAAGAGGCAGGCTTTATTGTCTGAATAATTACTTTACATGCCACACTCACTCTGGAAGCAACCGCAACACACACACAGGAAAAACACAACACACTCTGGAACCATCTAAATACACACCAGTAGAGTGGATTACACATCGCTCCCTGGTCGATACCAAACACCGTCATGCTGCTTTTGCCACCAGGAAACAACATGACAGCAGAGTGTGTGTGTGTGTGTGTGTGTGTGTGTGTGTGTGTGTGTAGGAAGTTTTATCTTTATACTTTCAACTTGCGATGTTCCTTCGTTCACCCCATGTTCAAGTACAGCTTTGACACACACACAGCACGCACACACACACACACCCACACTTACAGGCGTGTCTAACGCACTTATCTAGGAGACTATGATCCTCGGTAATGCAGCCTCGCGGCGTGTAGGCGACTCTGTCTCCATTGGTGGAATGTTAGCGCCTGAAATAAAACACAATTTCCTTTTGTTTTGTGATAAGCATCTCGTGCACGCTTATCCGGTTGGGTAGCTTTGTCAGGTGGACGGCGAATGTGTGTCTGATGAAATGAGCTCCTGTGTTCGGGTTGGGAGCTAGGTTTCCAAATGTCCAAATGGAGGAGTCTGTTCAGAAACACTGAAGCCAGTCAGACGGATCTGAACAACCTGAAGGATTGATTGCACACGTCTGTCGGAGCGGATGAAGATGACAGAAAGGTGAAATCAAGTTTGAGCGAGCAAGTTTCATAAAGAACAGGAGCGGCATCCAATCCTGTGGAAGGTGATACGGTCACATGTAACTGGGAGGAGACCCTAGGGGTATAGAGGAGAACACATTGGAGGGATTACATATCCCATCTGGCCTGGAAACACCTTGAGATTCCCCAGGAGGAGCTGGAGGACATGGCTGGGAAGAAGGACGTCTGGACTGCTTCTTTCACTGCCATCTCAACCTGGATGACTGACAAAACCAATGCATGGATGGATACTTCCAAAAGACTGATATTTGCTATTCTTTTTTAAAAAAATGAAATATCTTGCAGGTGCTTTTACTGTTTGAAAAAGGCTGTAGCAACATTTTGTCAAAATTAGAAATGATGCCAGTCGAAGAAAGATGCCAAGATAAAAGCTCCATACAGATTAAAGAACCAGTTTGTAGGATTTAGTGATTACAACCACCTCGAAGGAGAAACTATGGTGGCTGCGACACACGTGAAAAAAGAACAAAAGGGTATTTAGAAGTTTGTCCGTTTGGGTTCAACATGACGTACCCATGGTACATGTATAAAAAACTAATTCTAAGGTAACAAAACCATCATGGGGTTTTATTTTTAGGTGATAATACACTAACGAAATGATAGTTATGCACATCATATTCAATTTCTGACATATTCTGATCTTACACACTGGACCTCCACCTGGTCTCACCTTACTGGCCAGTAGGTAAAAAGTTGCTAGTCTGATCCCCCCTCTGTCACTGCTGTTCCACAGAGTTACCGGTGTTGTATCTGCCAGCCGAAAAAGCCCTTGAGCAAGACACGAAACTCAATTTGCTCTAAGGCCACAGCACAGTGTGCTCATTAAGGCATGCAAATGCACTGGAAAGATGTCTCAAGGGAAGAGGTTCTTATTTAATCAACAGTGCCAAGCAGCTGAAGCACCAAGATGAACTAATAAATTAAATTAAAAAAAGCTTGGCCGGCATGAAAACCTCTCTCTGGTGAGAAGCACTGATCTATAGAAATCCACGTGAAAAGCCAAATTCTAGTAAAAATGAAGTAATCTCGGATCTTAATCTTGGCTGCATGTGTTATGCATGGATTGTGTTTTAACAGTCTTATTCATCTTTTGGCTGATCCTTTTATGTCCTCACCAGTCCGACTGGCGAACCCTCTGCGATACTGAGGATATCAGGCAAAATATCTCTAGTCGATCAGGGCTCATTATCTTATCTAATAAATTCATTATCACATAGACTCCATGTGACCGGAGGCAGATGTTCACCGACCATATATTTCCCCGACAAATCACAGCCACCGCAGTGCGAAATCTTCGTTAGCGCATTATTTTCTGTATTTACACCGTGAGATGACGTGGTCACATTTCATTATCAGGGACCCGGCTCTGCTTGGCAGAGAGACAGATGCTGCCAACACAGAGACAGCTTTGCAGCGCTAGCCTCCGCTTTCTGCCATGGACATATGTGGGTTGCCGGGGGCTGTGGCTGTCACAGGCTGTAGCTCTTCTCAGAGCCAGCTGATGCGAGCGGATGGGGTCGATGTGATTGGTTGATAAGAACAGAGCTGTTTCGTGCGTGTGTGTAAGGAAGAGAGAGAGAGAAGAAGACGACAGGCAAGCAGAGTGGTCGGTCAAGGGCCGGTGTGTTTTTTTTTTTTTTCTTTTTCTGCTGCATCGTCAACATCTGTAAACCGACAGTGGCACCCAACACAACCCACGCCTCCACTGGCTCACTCAAACACACTTAAGAACACATGAGATTGAACAGCAGCCATGAAAGAAAATGTGAGAAATAAATGACGACGAAAGGGAAAATGAAGGAGGTGGTGTGATTGCGCGGCTAAAGAGAAAGAGAGAGAAGAAAAGGGACGAGAAGATAAGGTGGTGAGGGAACGAAAGGGATGATAGGAAAGGAGAGAGCAAGGGGGAAGAAGTGAGGAAAGGAGGGAGGGAAGGGAGGTTAGCTGGATAAGTGGGGCAGTGCTGCAGCGTGACACATCAGCATTCTGAGCACAGCGGCAGAGAGTAGCGCAACGAACGCAGCGGCACCCACAATCTCTCTCTCTCTCTCCTACATACACACACACAATCTCACACACGAGACATGTATTAGACACACACACACACACACACACACAAGCTTCAAACATGTACAGCACTGGCAGGGGAGGGCGAGCGTCAAACACGTTATCTCATGAAACACACACACAGAAAGAAGCTCCAAGTATTTGGATGAAAAGTGCAAATCTCCAATTCGCTCACACACACACACACACACTGACAGAGAAACACAGCGGTAATACACAGACAACACATAGATGACAAGTGATACTTCACATTTGAAACTGCTTTAGCAGGAGCACTGCGGAGCTCTACTGGTTCTGGGTGTTCCCTGAGATCTGGCAGCATCTCTCGACTAAACCGAGGGGGGATGCTGACATGACGAAAGCAGCGGCTTGTTGCTCCGTAGAGCGATATAAGCTTTACGGTGCTATTCAGGATTCATTATCTGCACACTCGATTGACATTGATTGGCTGGCTGATTGAATAAACGTCATGCAGAGCATTGTCTTAGTCGGTTAGGAAAATAAGACAAAAGAACATCTAAAAGAGGTAGGCAGCGGACAGTTTAACAAAATAAAATAAAAACATTGACTAAAACAGGACAAGGACGAAACAACCGAGAAGACAGAAGTTGATACATTGTACTTATTATTCCCATGCTGGGTTCCTGTTTTGTAATGTACCTTGGATTAAATGTGATTTATAAGGGATAATTAAATAATAATTAAATCACCAGAAAGAAACCAAATGATAAGATGTGTCTAAAAAAAATGTCTTTTATTATTCAGGTGCTTCTACTGAGTGAATTAACAGGTGAAACAGCAGGTGTGGCCACATGGGGCTCCGTCAGTACAGAAAAAACTTCTTTACATGCTTTTTTTAGTCATTAGTCACTGTTTTTTTTTTCTTTTTTTAATACTGACATTGTGCAGACCTTAGACTTTAGTCACTTTATTCCTGTGGGATGAAATGAGTAACCCTGTGTGACGAAACACCTACTGTAAATATAGGATGATACAGAAATGAAAGATTTATGTCAAACGTTTGGTGCCAAAACAACTTCAATTTTTTTTGTGTGTGTGTGTTTAGAGGAACATATTCTACCAATTTATCCATGATGAATATGTGCAATCAAAACTTTTGATTTTGTCATGAGGAGCCACATGAAAGTTTCCAGAGCAAATGTTCCGACCTCTAACAGAAAAAAAAGAAATCAGTGGGTCTTTTTCTTACATAAGTGTAGCTGTTAGTCATCACTGTGGCAGAAAACATTGTACACCACGACTCCCTGGATCTGACCCAGGGACACTCTCATAAATATGTTGAAATTAACGGCACACAAGTCTACAAACACAGGCTTCTTTACACAGGATACAAATATCCAGAACAAACCTTGAACAGAGCGCACAACTGAATGCTCCCATACAAGGAAAATCTCAAACTGCTTCCATTAACAGCCAGAGGTAAAACGGTTCAACGGGAGAAAAACTTGTACTTCAGGTGAGTAGATCCAGGTCAGTGCAGGTAGTAACCACATCTGAGAAGCAGACAGGTGGGCTAAAGGCCAATAAACATTCACTTCAGAGCCCCATTTACTGGCAAAATATCATACCCGCTAAGAAAGAGCCACATTTCAAAGAAATGGACTAAGTTAAATGATCTGAGGAATCAAAGAGGAGGGTTACCTATGATTTGACTCCAAATGCTGAAGGGTCAGTAAAAGCTAGTGTCCATGCTGCACTTTTAGTACTTAAGGAAAAATGTTTGGCAGGCAGCAGAGTCTGCCTTTAATTCATTTTCCCTCACTTAAGGGAGAGAATGTAAACCTCAAATATTGACTACCAACGTTTGGCATGCAGAGAGCCTTTTTCATATAGAACATTCATTAACAAATGAGTGTCATTCCTAATTTCTATTTCAATCTACTTTAACACTGAGTTATTCATTCTCCGCATTGGTAGTTTGAAAACTCACAGTGAAGTCTGAAACTGCAGTACTACATAAGAAGTAAGAACATTTAGTCCAGAGGTTCAAAGAGGTGTTATACTGCCAAAAGCTAATATTAGAGTAATAAAACAAGTAAGCATTATGAAAGGGAAAGGTTACAGATCTGTGAGGTGTGACAGATTAGATTTGAAAAGGTGTTTTAGTCTTACAAAACTGTCTTTAGCTGTTTTTTGGGACATTTGCTTGCACTTTAAAGTTCGTGTAAAGTCAAAATAAAGCCACACACGCGTCATCTGTTTCTGTGCATGATTCAATAACATATGGAGCATGATATGATATTTCATATTATATCATATGTCATACACAGACTTCTTTTATGATTCAGTGTGTTTCTGAGTTGAAGGCAAGGTGCCGCTGAGAGAGAGAGAGAGACGTGAAGTTTAAATATGATAATGAACCACTCTTTAATTAGCAGTGTGCTGCATGAAGCACAGTGGAGTGTGTACAGTACTGTAAATGTGAGCAATAGAGAGCCTCTAGTGGTCAACAGGGGTCACTGCACCGCTCATCACAGATCCCTGTACTGTCATAACATGTTAATAATGCATACAGTAGGTTTGATATGCATTTCTGATGTAAAACCACTCAACAAATAATATCCTTCGATACATAACTCTCTCCTGAAGTGAGTCCCCATTGCTGCACCGCACCTGACCTATGACCTCTGACCTCCCTGTGTGGAGGGAAGACAGAAGCAAAGGACGACTCTTCTTTTAGGATATTAACACTTTGAGCAAAACTGTGTTTGATGATGTCAGTGTAAATCTAGGTATAAGATGTTTATATTATTATCATCAGCGTTTCTAACACATGAGACGTTTTAACAGCAAAGATGGGGGGATTCTTTAAATTGTACTCAGGGGGAGGAAAATGGAGCAACCTTTGATCAGAAAACAATAGAGCATGCAGTCTGAAGCAGTAAGCTCTAATTGATAAGTCTGTTTAAAAATAGCACGTAGAAATTAAGAGCTTATGTGCCAATACAGTACAAAGCGTGTGTGATTACGTCATGTTGTGATTATGTTCAAAGAATGACATGAAAAAACGAAGCTTGCTTGAGCATTAGGAATATTCAGCACTCTCTGTTCTGGCCTCGGTCCCAGAGGAGCCTCCATGACTTCCATGAGATCGGGTGTTTGTCCATGTACGAGGCTGGAATCCTCTGACTCTCTTTCTCAGTTTCTATCTGGCACCACATCCAGCAATTTGTCCAAAACCTAATTATGAAATTTTCAGGGTAAGGTTTTGGTAAGCATGGATGATTTTTTATTTTTTTTTTGGCCACAAATGTCACGCTTCACGTGCAGTTTCATACAGGGCAGCTGCCCAACCGGTCTCTAGGCAAAAACTCATTGCAGAGGTACTGGGGAAGTGACAGACGTTAATGTTCCCTGTGCAGATTTTCCCGGTCAATCCACGGTGTCCAACTGGCGACCTTCCCAGCACAAGGCCACTTTGGTGCCACTGCCACCCATGGAAAGAGGCTTCTTTCAATAAAGATTAGCTTGGAGGAGATGTAGAGGCTTCATTCTACTTGCTGTAACATCTACAAAAAAGGGGAGAGGAGCACCAAGAGAGAGAGAGCTGTATAAAGGGGAAGGCTGAGAGAGTCTAAATCTACTTTATCCTGCAGTATTAAAGGTACAGTGTGTGTGTGGAGAGAGAGAGAGAGAGAGAGGGTGTGTGTGTGTGTGTGAAGTGAGAGAGAGAAAGAAGATGACCTAGTTAGTTGTGTTCTCAGACTCTTTAGAACTGTAACACCCACAGCACTTCTGCCTCAATTTAGACTTTATTAACAGTAACACACTCTTTGGTCACACACACAAACACAAATATATGCATGCACACACTTATTTTAACCTGAAAATACAGCAGAGATGTGGAAAGCATTAAGCTTATGGCTATCTATGCATGCAAATGTATTATATAGCACAGACATGACCCCAGCCGTCCGATCAAACACCTGAGTCTTCAAAGTAGAAACACCATCAAACTGTCAACCATGAGACTGCAGATGACCGAACATGAGCCCAAATCAAAGAGGACAGATTCATCCCATTGCTGCGACATTGCCTACTGTACGTCTGAGCCATGTTAGGAATGTCAGGTGAGGCATTTTACAAGAGTGTGTGGAATTGAATTTGCACACTTACGTGTTTTGGCCTTTGTCTGAGTGTGTGTGTGTGCGTTCGCGTGGTTCCTGAGATCTTTTTGGACTTAAAGGAAAAGACAAAGAGAGGTTTGCCCTCCTTCAAACTGCAGTACAGGAGAAGGAGCAGAAAGTAGCACCACTTACCTGAGGAAATTAAGAAAAGAGAAAAACACATCCTCGTCAATGCTTTTTTACCGTAAACTACTGCAGAATGAGCACACGCTGTGGGGCTCTCACCTTACTTTCTGACAGGAGATGATGCGATATGTTGCACGAGCTTGATCATTTAACTTGAAAAACTAGGTAAGCAGTCAGCTTCATGACAGGCGAGCATGTTCGACTCCTGTGATTACAACCCAGAATATATTTCTAGCAGACGCAGCCATTTTGATGAGTGAACATGACACATTTCTTCATACAACTTACAGATGAATCAAATATATTATTGCATGATCTGTGGCTGCATTTGTTGCCATGTTTTCTTGTGTCTCTTTGTTTCTTTTTTTTGTAGGGCAGTAGAGCATTTTCCACGATCATTTTATTTCTGCTCACATGAGTGCCAGATGGACGAGGTTTTGCCATACTCGATGCCAAATCACCTTGTAAAATCCTGAGAAACGCCGTAACCAGAAATGGGAGTTTTGATTAAGCTTTTAACCCCGTTCTTGCAGCAATGCAGCTCAACAAAGGCATTTTCCTGCAAGACTATTTGACCCCATTCTGCCAAACAAACGACACATTATATCTGGACGTGTTTCAATACAAATAATATGAATGAATGTCTGGATACTGCCACGATTCACAGAGACCAAACCGTCAGCAGAATCATCCCGGGTTCGCTTCCCTGGCATGTTCTACGACGAGAGCATAACTAATAAAGGCAGACCTACATTTTCCTCCTCCATCCCAACTGCCCCCTCCTCATTTACCTCTCACTTTCCCTGCTATCATCCCCCCAAACTCTCGCCTCTTCCCAATCATCCAGCCCCCAAGAGGGAGAGGCAGATGGCGGTCAGGTAAAATAAGGTGAGGAGAGGAAGATGGGGTGGGGGTGGGAGGATAGAGGACCAGATGAGGAAAGGTGGTTACAAATGTTGAGGGAGAGACTGATTAATGGAGAAGATACGACGGAGGGGGGGGGGAAAGCGGTTGAGCAAAGAGGAGATGATCAAATGATGGGGGTAAGATGGTGGCAGGGGTAGCTGGAAGGAGAAGCAGCAGGAAAGGGGGGAGGGGGATGCCAGTGCAAGAAAGAAGCTACATATGGAGCTATGGAGTAAAAACTGGGACGTGTACCTAGTGTTTGATGTTTTATTATGGGAATTCTATGCACACGCTCTATGTGAGCATAAATACACATATTCCCAGAGCAGGCATTCTAATAGTTACACTAAATAATCCCAATACATGTGTCATCTACACACACACACACACATGCAAACACGGGCTGGATCTACTCATGCACGTGCACATGAGCGCCAGCCTACTTATGCATTCATTGGCATGTCTTCCCGTGCGAGATACACACACCCTCACACACTTAGATCAAGGAGAATGATGAGACGAGATGTAACGTGACAATTTATGAGCATGAGCACACCGCCACATGCACATGTGCAGTGGACTGCAAAGACCTGCTTTCCGCTTTCTGCGTGTGTTTTGTTTCTTCCCTCTGAATGGCTGATCTTTGTGATTATGGTGATTCATCGTGATTTAGCATTTGATTTAGTATTTATTGATGCTGTTACTCGTTTGAATAAAATACTGACGGTGTTGCTGGCCGCCCCAATGAGTCTTTTTCTTAGATTGCCTCTTTTTAAACGGTAAAAATAATCTCATAAAATGGAATTTCAAGTAAAAAATAGAATTCAGAGACTAATTATAAAGACACAATAAAGCACAGGTCCTCTCCAGCAGTTATGTACTTTATTATTCCTCTTATAAGATTTCACTCCCAGCTGACTGAGACAAGTTCAAAGAGTGTCAAAAACTCGATATACTGACACGGATGTATGTACACCACAGGATGATGTTTGAATAAATCAAACACCACTGGAGAAGAAGCACGGCCCCAAGCATGCCTATATTTCTGATGACTAATTAAATCCATTTTTGAAATATATTACAGCACTTTTGATCCGAGGTTTTAATCCAAAGCTCGTGAGTGCACGCTGTTTTCCACGTTTGTGATATTTTATTTATCACCGCGCACAGATCGCCTCCTTATCTCAGTTCTTTGGTAACGTATTGCATGTATGTTACATGCGTTAACAGCGTTGCTTTGCCTCGCTCGTGCTGGTCCACAGATTCAGTCGGGGACTGCCAGCCCGGCCGCTTTGTCAATACAGAACGCCTATCGATTACACTCCCATCGATTTCTATGTCATTGGGAATAAGCGTAGGCAGGTTGCTCAGTGATGTGCCTGACAATAGAACAAGACTTGAACATCTGTCATTTACTAATCTGTTACTCAGCTTGTCCCGCCTGACTCGCTGTAATCTCCCAACAGTGCAATCATCACAGAATTGATACATGAAAATACAAGGAGCCACATGTGCTACTGCGCGTTTATATGTAAATGACTCACACGGGGAGATAATACGAGGTATAAGAGAAAAAAACAACTACGAAGACCACCCTACGCTGAATCCTCAAAACCTCATTTCACCCAATATCATCGTTACACCATCTATAATCCACTCAACAATCACTCAGTGAGTAAAGCTCTGACCCCTAGAGGCAGCCTCTATGTGTGTGTGTGTGTGTTTCTGTGAGGCTGTAGCTGTTATTTGACTCTTACAGAGTTGTGAAAGTCTCTAAACTTAATCAAAGACTCCAACTTTAATTCCCACTGAAACAATAAAAAAAAATATCATGCCTGTAGTTTCACACACAGTTCTTGCAACATCAAAGCAGAAGAGGATCGAATCCTTTTGAAAAACAAAATTGATTCAAAAACACAAATATCGTACTGTGGTAAGCTTTTCCTGCTGTACTCGTCCTGCTTTACAGTACAGTACCATTACCATGCACCTACAGTAATACATTAAGTAATGCGCTGTGGCCAGCCAGGAGTTAAAAGCTCATTTGGTGAAAGAGACAAAAAGTCGAGCGAGCCAAACGCAGCAATCGATTGAGCTAATGCGATTTAATAAGAAGCTCTCTTTACTCCTGCGATGCTGGTGAGCCTTGATAGATATCTTATGCTGCTGCTTCGGCAATTTCATTTGGAACACATTCAGAGTCTTGCGGAGCCTTTAGCGACACTTACAGCGGGGGGAGACTGTGAGGGAGAGAGACCGGCAGACACTCAGGGATGACAGAGAGGGCGAGGAAGAGAGTGACAGGCAGCTACTGATAAAAGGAAAGGTGGTCAGACAGCCACTGTGCACACTGTTTTCCTTTGTTCTTGCGTCTGTGTTAGTTAATAATATGACATGCCAGTGTGAATGGGATGACAGCTCATGAAAAGAGTGACTAATATATTTGTACAATGCAGGCAACCCAGGAGCTAATCATTAGATATCAGCTACCTAACACAGTATCCAGCAGCCTAATTCCAGATCATCTCTACAATCCAATAATCAATCAGGAAGCTCCTGCGCCTGGTCAAGAAATACCCATATAACCTCCTTTTATAGTCTCTATGCCAAACTATGCCGCTTCTATGTTCATACTTATTCATATCATCTAACTTTTTGGTAAGGCAACACATGAGTGCATTTCCAAAAGTATCAAACTATTACTTTACATTCATAATTATCTGTGAAATTATTGTGATGGGAAGGTTTTTTTGCAGGACAAATGAAAGCAAAACTTGTTTCAAATATCTAGTCACAGTGGATTTATATATATAACACAAGTCAATATAACAATCACAACCCGGAATATACACGGGAATAAAACAAAATATCTGCAAATTGTGCTTGAGACTTGAATTTTACACGCGCGGTGACATGCACAAACACACAGAACTGCACCGAAACGAGCGACTCCGTGGGGTAATTAACTCATAATAAAGATAAACGAGGGATGTGGGGACGCTAGAGGAAGAGAGAGAGAGAACGGATGGAAGGATTGATGCACTGAGAGACTGTTAAACTGTCATGCGTTTTACACGGGGTAATGAAATCTCCCCATTGTCCCATTTTGTCCGAAGGGAAATGAAAAGCAGTGCGGCTCCATTCGTGTGGGTGTGAGTGTGTGTGTGCACATGCATGTATGCACATGTGTTAAAGCACATGTGTCTTCGCCTCTGCGTGCACGTCTGTCTGCGCACGTTGGTGTCAGACAGAGAGACCGTGTGTGGGCATGTGTAACACATGTGCCAATGAATGTAAATCTACTGTGTATGAGCATGTGTGTGTGTGTGCGCGCGTTCGGATAGCAATGTCTGCAGTGAATTATTCAATAGTGGAGATATTGCGATAATGGCAGAGTCAGCAGAAAAACTGCAGGGCCTCTGTCTGCTGAGAGCTGTGAGAGTGTGTGAGGTATAATGTGTGTGAGTGTTTCGAGAGAGAGAGAGACACAGCACAGGGCAGATGGGGGTACCAACGGGGCGGAGGAAGAAATGATGGGGGTATGACAAATGAGAAATAGATAAAGATAGATGGTAAGAGGCCAAAGGTAACCTCAATATCACTCATATTCGATATTTGTGTCACTATCACATGACTTAAAGTTGTGTTACAAACATATATAGTTCGTTTTCACAGCATTTAGGCTAATAACAATCATACATAGATTGAATTTTTGTTCACTACCTGCAAAATTATCTGCTAGGTACAGCTTGGATGCAATAAAAGTTTACACAGTTCCTTAATCCCCTTAAATCCAAATCCCTAATTAGGACACCTTTAAAAAAAATCTCAGGAAATATGAAGCTCTCGTGGTACAGGAGGCGTCCACAATAAGATCAGCAACTATCCTCCACTGACACTGAGAGAAAAACACAGCACAGCTTTCTGATATGTTGAGGAAAGAGCTGAATAGACATATTGCTATCTAAAAAATTGAAACATGCCAACAATATGATAATCGTTCAAACAATAACACTTTACTTTCTTTGCAGTTTCTGGTATCGAAGAAAGAAAAATGGGTGCAGAAACACTGCAGCAGCAGCAGCAGCAGCTCTGCGAGCAGGTAGGGCAATATGGAAATTCTTGCAATAGCTGTGTGTGTGTGTGCGTGTGTGTTTGTGTGTAAATGGAAGTGCAGAGAGGAAAACTGAGAAATTAGGGCAGAGAGAAAAAGGGGAGATATAAAAAGAAAAGTGGAAAAAAAAACAGAAGGTAAACAGAGACATAAACATACTGACAAAGAGGAGGAGAACAGGACCGATAATGTGTGAGAAGGAGAAAATAGATACAGAGACATTGGGGGAGTGATAGTGAGGGACAAATGAAGCTGAAAATATGTATCAAGCTGTTCCAACATCAGACAGAAGGGACATTAACAATTAAAAACAAGGGATGCATAACAGGTACTGTGTAATTTGCTAATCACTTAGATAATATCATTGAACATCTTCTTTATTTTTTTGCTTGTTTGTGGCGATTTTGTGTTTCATGCCAATGAAGCACTTTTACTTTGCAGGAGAGACACAGACCAACAAGACAGGCAGGCAGAGGTGTGTCTCCAGCTGTGGTTTTAATGGTGTGTGTGAGCAGAGCAGATGGAGTCGTTAGCTCCCTGGGCCATCAGCCCAGTCTATCTCTCTACCATACATCATCACTGACGCACACCCCAAACTCACCTCAGTATTACATCTGGAATTACGTTAACCCTGTGAAAATGCAAGTCAGTGTTACTTCACCTGCTGTAATGTCAGGTTTATTACCTGCTCTATGTCCTGTCCTAATGTCGGGCCTGTAAAGTTTCCATTTAAAATATTTGGTGGACGATCTGGTGTTAGAAAACACTGAGACACGTCCACTGATGGACGATTTGGAGCTTTGGTCACCAACAATGAATTCTGCCATTGGCGGAAAAACTTAACGCAAATTTTCATTTTGTAAGCACATTTTTGAATAATCAATAGTTTAAAAATCAAAGCGATCGAGGCAAAACCAACAAGAAGTTTGTGGGACTCAGCTGAGATAGACAAAGCAACTTTGTGACCCTTGTGTATTTTTTTCCTCCTCAAATTGATATTACACAGTCCAACACAGATTGCAACCAAGATTTTATTAGATCTATCTCACACGGAGTGATATCTCATAAACATAGACAACCACGTGCAGCTAAAGGCACGTTAGGATGGTCTGAACCTTCATGCAGGCAGATAACAGGTGTAGAAAGAACCTGGAGGGACTGACACCAAAAGCTAATGTTAATTTATTACATTGTGCTCTGCCCAATAATTCACATAATTAGGGAAAGGGAATTAAATACTATGTGTCATAACAAAGATCTCAGACTGCCAAACAGCTCATAAACTACTGTGTAATTATTGCACTGACACATGCGGCATGCTGAAGCTTGATTGAGGTGGCGCTAGTTCAGCAAAGCTTTTGTAAAGTCGGGCCCTATTATGCATCACATATGGCGTCAGGTGTGTGTAATGTTTACAACTATTGTTTAATCTATTTAATATGAGGCTATTTTCATTCCCCAGACTAAACATCCGCTCAGGCAGCGACAGCAGCACGTTCAATTTTTTCCCCTACTTTAATTTTCCTGCCCAAAATATGCAAATGAAACAGGTCTGAAAAGTCTGAAAATTATATTCCCCAAACTACGATTAGTCACTAGCATTACCACACCACACTCATCGCATGACCAACCTCCAGTGACTTACCACAAGTTGCATCACAGCCATCCTGGCATTAGTGACACAGGCCTACAGTAGCTATAGTCAGCAAATGCACCACCACCGTCCTCACGGTAGCACTGCTTTTGTTCACTGCCTAGTATGCCATATGAAAAAATAAATAAATAAATCATCATAAATCAAATGAGCATATTGGCGGGGGCCATTCAGAGCAGTTTAATGGTTCCAAAGCCACTGACTGAGGACCCATTTTAGCTATAGAGCAAAACAGCCAGGGGGCAGGGAGAGAAGAGGGAGGTAGGGAGAGAGAGAGTGAAAGAATAGAAAATGACAGAAATGCAGCCAGAGAAATAAAGAGGGAGGGAGAGAGGGAGGGAGGAAGGGGGAGCAAGTGAGCGAGGGAGAGAGGTGAGTAAAGCTCCTTTGTTTCCCTCAGAAACCCATGAGGGAGGTATTTGAAAAAAAAAAAAGAGAGAGAGGGAGACAGAGAGAGAGAGAGAGAGAGAGAGAGACTGCACTTTACACTGCACTGCGCCATGCTCCTTCCTCACATTATGAGTCTTTCTCCAACCTCTTTCAAGTCTCTTTTTCACAGGAGCATACACACCCAGATGCTCACCAGCACACACACACACACACACACACACACATACAGGCGCGCTTACTAGTGAGTCATAGAGATAGATAGCCCCCCTAACCATCCCTACAGTGGGACTGGCAGAATCAATTATGGATAGATTTCAAAGGGAAGAGTGCATATGTCTATGAATTATAGACTCGCAGCCACACACCGCACACATCACACCGGAGCAAGCGGAGCAAAGCATAGCACATGTTAGAGAAGGCCAGCGCAGCAGCATCGCACTAAATGGATCAACAACGTGATGCGGTATGGTATGGTGTGCGAGGTACACCGATGAAATGATCCTGGATTACGCTCATGTGCATGCATGAATGCAAATGCAGGTTGTGTGTCAGTTCCTGATGCACTGCGATACGAGGGGAGGGGAGGGGGTAAAGCATGTGGTGGTGTTGCAACACGCACCGGCAGGTCTCACAGAAGCGAGAGACAACCTGTGTCGCTTTGATACACATTTGTCTTCCTTCCATTCATTGTTGTAAGTCCATGTAAAATCTCAGTAACGGGATCAATTCCACTTTCTGCAGTATGCTGCAGAGCTTCTCTAGCGTAAACCACAATCTTCCTTCACAGCAAAAAGATGGCATTTTTCCCCCTGATTGGCTGGCAGGCAAACTCTCTCACGCAGACAAAATGGGTGCAGCCAACTTATCCTGCACAACATTAAAAGCTGAATAAATAAAGAGTAGGGCTCATCCCCCCCGCCCGCCCCTCCTCCTTTGCTTGGAAATTGGCTGCAGTCGTAATGTAGCACACCATCTCATCCCAACTCAGCCCCGGCCAAGTAAACCAGACACTGGCACAGCTGTACAGAGTAAGAGATATGATAGTAAATTATACAACAGTTAGTTTCAGCCCAGCTTTCTGATTGGTCACAGAGACATTCCAAGTGTGCCGACGACTCCTACAACACTAGCTGCATTACTCTGGTTGCTATGACAACCCTTCTGGTAAGTGCAGCTAGTTTGTGACCCTTCTTTTAATATTAAATTTTATTATGTATGCAAATTCTTAGACGCGCAGACAACGATTGCATAAAAGTTTCTTTCTTAATGTGCGTCACCATCATCATAGACGTCCTCTTGGGTCTTTTTACTTTGGTGTGTTTTCTTTATCCTTTCAGCACAGCGGAGCGTTGGCCTGGTTTGGCACGTCTCATTGCAGTAAACCCATATTCCACCTCCTAAAACAGCTCTGCCCCGTGCATCTCGGCGGTAAATGCTCCAGTTTCAGGCTCAGGTTGGTCCCGTTTGTCACCACACAAGGACAAATGATTATAATCATCTCACTGGGATCGAGGCTCGTGCCTGCACAGACTGGGCAGCAGGGTTCGATCAAGCGAAAACGTTTCCAAAAATTCTGCAGACATATCATTTAAAACAAAGCTGGAAAAGTTTTTTGTTTTTTTTAAAGTGCTGAATTATCAACATTATAAATAAAACTCTAAATTTGAGGCCAACTGTGTTGCAAACAGAAACGGGAGAAAAGGAGAGACACAGAGAGTAACAGGAAGAAAGGGAGAGAGAAAGAGGGGATCTGGTGGTTGACAGTATATTTATTTGATAGCGGTGAGGGCGGACATGTCAGCGCTGTAAACGTGATGAATGGTGAGGGGAGACAGAGGAGGGAGAAGTGAAGGGTTGGTGGTGGTGGGATGGGGGTGGTGGGGTTTGACCTTTGCTTGATAAATCACTACAAACTTACTTTCACCATTTTGATCCAATTTTTGTGAAATCATTTTCATCTTCAAATTTAAACTCTCTCCCTGCAGGCCCACTGGAGCTGCACGTTGAACGCCACATGACTCATTTCCAGGTCACTACAGCAAAAAGGACTACTCACATCTGAAGCGCGTATTTTTGACGAGCCAAGCTGCCCTCTAGATTTTAATTAAGAAATCAATAAACCTCCTATCTAACGGTATCTAATCTGAGCCCGTATTGCACCTTTCCCTGTTCTCGTTGTGAGGTGACACCACTCCTCTTCACCTACGGGTGCTGTTGAACAGGTTAAGCAAATCAAAATCCCCTCTGTGTCTCCTCTGATCAGCTCCCAGAGCCTTCATCATACGGATCCCTTTATCTCTTCTTTTATTCCTCCATCACTGCTGTCTTTTCATAGTGAGCAACAATAACAGCCATGTATATCGCTGTATCCATTCTTGTGCCGCCCTCCTCCTTCATATTGTTAACCCGCTTCTTATTTCATTCTGTCTGACACTTTCTTTTTTTACATTTAATCACTTTGATTTCCATTGTCTCGCAGCACAGTGACGTAGAAGTCTGCAACCTCCATTCTCTCACCCACTGTCCATTTCTTTCTCCTCTCCGTCTTCTCTATTTTAGGTTCTGGCTCCTTTTAATCGTTCCCATGTCTCTTTCTCACTCCTGCTGGTCGAAATTGATGAAAGTGTTCACATTGTTATTCCCTAGACTCAACAACAATCACACCTTAACACACACACACACACACACACGCACATTTCGTCTTACTGTTGCCTTCACACCCCTGCTGACATCGTGGCCAGCAGTGTTTCTCTCAGTGAATCCATTAGCACCCACAGCAGCAATGCCATCACACACACACACACACACACACCGACGCACACACACACACACACGCATGCCCCGACAGAAACAACAAACACAGGCCACACAACCAGACGTTTAAAAACGCACAAAAACAAACGCTCAAGGACAGACGGCGCCCACATTTCACAGCCAGCGACCAAACGGCACCTCTTAACACTTGCCCACAGCGAGTGTTGACCTTCCAGTCTCGCACCTGAAGGAACAAGCTACAACTAAATTAGCTAAACTGAATTATGTAACACAGCGCGAGTAAAACAGGCAGCGCTCAGATAGCATAATACTAACAATGTTTATCAAATGTATTTTTTTCAATCAGTGTGTAGACCCAAATTCAATTTGCAGGTTGTGCTGAATGTCTGCCAGCTGTGGTTACAAAACATATTTCTTCCTCAGAGATAAGTAGTAAAAAGTTTAAAATCAGTCATGCATCCCGTTATAACATAAAAGCCTTTGAAGAAGCCCATTAGGCATCAGTTTTCGGACTGTACCCAGCAGAATCCTGTACGACGTTTTACATTTTTCATGGGAAATGTGATTCAGTTGACCCACAAGCCGCTCGAACAAGCTCTCAACTACTAGACCAAAAGAAGAAGAAAAGGTCGAGTAGTTTTTGTTTCAACTGGTATCCAGTTTTATCATTTATCAGAAACACTCTTCGATCTTCAACCGGTGAAGATAGCACAAAAAGCCACCAACTATAACACACACAACTACTGGACTGACACTTGAGTGTCACCAAGATCAAACACACACCACAAAATGTGACAGTCGGCTTGGTTTGCCCTTGTGTTTAATACTACTAACTATAAAAAGACATGCTGATAACTCAGATTTATGGGTCCTGACCACACACTCACCCAGACTGGTTTACATAAATGAAATGCTGAAACTTGACAAAGCATGTGGCCTACAGGGTTTAACAGTCAGGGCAAAGCAAACCTGAACAATGTAAGTCAAATTACATATTACATAAACATTTTTTGTTTGTTACTTGGCCAGAAAGTGCCTGTCCTCATTGGCTTAAAGGATCCCTGTGGCTTTATGGCCTTTAGAGCCCAGAGCTGACTCAGCTCCCAAGACAGTCTTTGGCCATCATTGTTCCAGCCTGCGATGATTAGCCATTAGGCTCCTGCGCCTTGACATGCCGTCGAGGCCCTGCCTGCCCTGCTCTAATTTTAAAGTGGGATGAAAAAAAAGAGCAAGATGTGAGGAAGAGGATGGGAAAAAAAAGAGGGATTAGCGAGGAGAGGAAGCACTTCCCCTTCCCATCTCTCTCAGGTCTCCAACTAACACTTGTCCAAACATAAAGCATTTTATCCTCCACTATGCCCTTCCTTAATATCTCACACTTCAAAATGCCCAAGTCCTCTCAGTGTGTGTGTGTGTGTGTAGAACCCATGCCAGTTTCTTTGACTTTGTCTCTTTCTTCCTCTCCCTCCCTCTGTCTCTACGGAGTTAGAGGACTTAGCGGGCTTTCAGAGAGCTGTTGATTTAGCATGTGTGTTAATGCAGGAGTCCAGGAGGGGAGGAGTGCTGACTCCAATACACTTTAAATCCACCACATGCCAATAGATAGGATGACACCTGGACCTCTATAGCTGAGACGCTCTGGTGAATAAATTAAGCAACCCTCATCTCTACATCGATCTAAATGAACCTGCGGTGAGTTTGTGTGTGTGTGCGTGTGCGTGTGTGTGTGTGTGTATGTGTGCATGCTAATGCACAAGAGTCAGACTGCAGATGCGGGAGGCTGTAAATGTTCCTATTGGGGATGGCGTGTTATGAAGGTGTGTATTGTGCCTGTGTGTGTGTGTGTGTGTGTGTGTGTGTGTGTGTGTGCACACGCATCCTTTATGTCCAGCCCACTTTTTACCCCACATTGATTGTTAGGTTAGAAGGGCTCAATAGAGATATGGCAGCTGTGATAGCATCTTTAAAGGCAATTAGCCTCGGGCACAGGGGGACATATGCATACACACACACATCCATCCTTTTTCTCTCCAGCTTCAACTTAAGATATGCTTTGAAAAAAGTCACACAATCCTTCTCTCTGAGATATGTAGTTCAAGTTCAAGCTCAAGTTCAAGATTTAGGGGCAATATGGCAAAAATGCAAAATAACATGACTATGTTTCCATTAGTGTATAATCACCTGAAAATAAGAGTTTTTACCTTGGAATGAGGCTCTCGTTCCCTCTTCCATCGAGTCCAGCATGTCGAGCTGTCATGTTTCTACAGTAGCCCAGAACAGACAAGCTAAATATTGGATTATGGGACTAGATGGGACCTTTCATGTTTTTTTTTGCAGCTACCATATCTTCTCTTTCACGCTTGGAACAGGATGGTGACTGGACTGGAGTTGCAATCCCCAATTACACCACATTAGAATTCTCTGTATTTCAACTGCAAATATCAACGAACGTGAGGAGAAACTGTCGTTAGGTTCATTTAAAGAATTATACAAGTGCAAACGATGCTGGATCAAACCCCTCCCATAATAGAGCTCTTCTTTCTTTTAGACACTCCCCATTTGGTAAATGCCCATTTCTATTAAACTCAAAGGGCTCATAGTGCACACTTTCTGTTACTGATGTTTAGTTTTAAAGCACGAAACGCAGCAAAAACACTAAATCAGTACGACGTTTATTTTCCTTTTGCCAAATGAAAACACTAAAATGCTAATATCACTATTCATCCCGTGATGCAGCAGCCAGGAGAGTGAGGCGAGCACACATTGGCAGTAACCACAGCAGCCAGAGTGTGGACAGATGTGAGTACCACGGACAGCTCCACTGCCTCTGACACCCTCAGCAGCACGGGAGCTGTCCGTGGTACTCACCCATGTCCACACTGCCTGCTGATACCCATGGGATCAGGACCACGGAGAGCTCCACAGCTTGTGGTCCCTGACAGAGCACACCTTTAAATAATATACTTCAGGTGTTTGACTATGAATTTACTTTACCTCTGTTATATGATTGGATATTTTACTTTATATTCATCTTGGAAAGGTGGGGTGTTATTTTAAACCGGTCTTGAAATGTCATTACAGAGTCTAATAGTGATTAAAAAGTGAGTTATTCTGTGTGTGGGAGACTGTTTAAGTTCATTTATATTTATGTAGTTTGTTGATTTTTCTGTATTTTTGGGATATAAGCCGATGCACATAGTGCATAGAGTGATACCATCAGTGACCTCTCACCCGATAAATGGTATCCACAAGCACTACAAATAACGCTAAGGACTTTCTTGAATCTTGTTTTAAAATGACACAACACTGAATAGAGAATGGTCTGGAATCATTTTTGGAAAGAAGGCGAGTCTGACATATACTGCACATGTTAAAATAACAGAAACATTGGTAGAAGTGTCAAAGGAAAAAAGCTTTTCCAGTTTATTTTCCCACTACACTGTGTATGTAAACACAGCCCTTGGACTCACCTCGGCAGCTCTTGAAAACGCTTGTGAACCGTCTGGCAGATGTTAAAGCAGTGACCTCTGAACTGAATGTGAAAGGGGAGCTTTGGAAGATAACATGTTTGAAAATGTCATCTGTCACCTCGACTCCCCTGGGGCGCTTTTTTTTTTTTTTCCTGACAGAGCTGTTGTTTGTTGGCCTTAAAGAAAGCAGCAGTCCACCTTAAAAAAGACAGCTCCACTCCTCTCTGTAATCGCGTTGTTTTTGCGCGACAGAGATCGAAGTTGTGCGTATCATCCTATTCAGTGCATTTAGCTCACTTTTCATCCGAGCACAATGAGCCTAAACGCGGCACTAAAAATAGAAACCACCTCCAAAATGGCACCGAAAACTGTCTGAGTTTTGCAATTGCCTTCTGAGTAAGAAAGAGAGACAAGCACATGAAAGACAAAGAGAGAATGATATGAACTGAGTACCTGGATCCAGAAAGAGGAAAAACAACGTGTGATGAACCACACATATGTCTACAGAAAGTGTAACGCACACTTTGTGTACACACTCATGCAAAAAGTGTGTGCGTGAGTGTGTGAAAGGGGTAACAAACCATTTCATTTGCTAATGTGGTAAAGAAAAACAATCTAATGATCATGCAGTCATAAGTAACAAGTGTGTGTCTGATCCTGAGCGCCAAAAAAAGACACTCAAGAAGAAGTTTGACATCGTGTGTGTGTGTGTGTGTGTGTGTGTGTGTGTGTGTGTGTGTGTGTGTGTGTGTGTCTGAAAGTCTTTGATCCTCTTCTGTCCTGTTTGATTTAATGGTATAAAAAAAACCTTGTTCGTTCTCCACGCTGTTCTGTGTGCCTCTGTGCGATGACGTAACTCAACCTACATTTGCTTCCTACAGTATGTGCATCTGTATTTGTGTGTGTGTGTGTGTGTGTGTGTGTGTTTTACAGCCTCCGAGACATACTATTTAATGTGTCATTGGGATGACTCAAACGGATGTGCTGTACTTGTATGTGTGTATGCGTCATTTCCTCTCTGTCTTTTTCTTCTGTGTGTGATAAAAATCTACAGTATGGTGCAGTGCAGTCATGCTTGTGTATGTGTATGTGTGTGTGTGTGTCCTAAGGTGAGTCCACAGGCTGGTACTGACCTGCTGACTAAAAAACCACATGTCTCTGGACCCGCTTACTCATGTTCCATACAATAAACTACAGAATACTTCTATATCTCTCTCACACTCGCAGCCCCTTCGTTTTCTCTCTTTCGCTTTGTATTCTTGATATTCTTTCATCACCGTCTATATCTTCTGCTAAAAATCAACACCCATATCTGCAGCTCCGTTTATTCTGTCAGCGTTTTGTTTTAGTTTGCTTGTACAGCTCCCACAATAAAAAAAAATGTGACCACGTCCCCCCACACAAGTGGATATATGCCACCTGTCTGATATTTTTCTAAGGATTTGGTGGAACAAACCAGGGATAAAATATAGCCTTGCATTCGCAGGTTTAATTAAGATTATTCCAGTTGGTGGCTCGTGTTGTTCTGTTTCTGGATGATATGAAAGTCAATTTGGGAAACAGGGTCTCACTTTAGCCATAGAACTTTAAAATAAAATTAATCTTGGGCCTTTCCATGACACTGTGGGGACTTGTGACATAAGTGTGGTCAAATTCAAACCAGCAGAGGCGGAGGACATCGTGATTTTAGTCCCTGTTGGATCGTGCATCAACTTTGGAAAGCTCCTGCCAGAGCGGAATAAGGGATTTTATAACAAGTTGAGTCGCTGTGACAAGTAAACTGAACTTCAAGAGTAACAAGAGCCCCTTTTATGGAAATACATTAGTACATTATGTCCCTGACACTAAGGTACAAAGGACTTTGATACTTATATAAATACATTAATGTAAGAAACTTGTTAGAAATGATGGTATTTTCTTCTTAAGTAACTCCAAATGTAACATAAAATCCCACAAGGAGTGTAAAGTAAGTAAATGAAGTGAATAAGTTCAGTTTAATGCCTGACTATGACTGCAGCCAGAGGGTAAACTGGGTACATCCTTGACAGCTAGTGGAGATGTGGTGCTGATTCAGGCTGCAGTAAAAACTCAGTATAAATCCTATAGGGCAGCATTAAAAATACACAAGACACAAGTTACACAATACATGTATGCACTTGTTTTTCGCTGGTATTGTGGCAGTAGCTGACAAATTTGGCTTCTTGCTTAGCAGGGGGCTACTTTAATCTTCCTCCGGCAAAAAAACAGCGTATCATTTCTGTCCCTAAATGACTTCCCTGCCTTCACGTCTCCCTCCCCCTCTGTGTGCTACCTGTTTTGGCTACTCTCCCTTTTTTTTTTTTTTCAAACCTCTTTAACTAGATTCATCTCTGTCCCTCTCTCTCTCTCTCTCTCTCTCTCTGAGTGACAAAACGGGCTGCCCAGTAACCAGGGGAAACGCTGCATGATGTCACACGCCCTCACACAGGCTTAGTCAGAGAAAGCAGCAACCTAAATCCTCACACACACACACACACACACACACACACATAGTGAAAAAGAGTGAGAGAGATTAGGGACCTCAAGTATTCACATTTCCTTTCATTCACCCATTCACACACTGACTGACGCGCACACACACACACACACACTCTGCGCTCCTTGAAGTAATTGTATTTGGAACGACGAGTCAGCAGAATAGTCTAAGCTGGCATTCGGGGTTATGTGGAGGCTGACACACACACGCACACACACACACACACCGATACACACTCACAGGCCAGCACTGCGGCTTCTTTTGCCATCTTACTCACTTTCTCTGACTAACTCCTGTATGCCCTCTCACACCGAGTGCAGACAGAGAGAGGTGCGGTCATCTCTCTGTCCTTTCTTTCTCCTGAGGAAAGAACAAAGAACTGTCTAATCGTCAGACAGGACCATTGTTTGTTTCAAACCGAGAGATGTATTGTATTTTTGGGCTGTAAAACTCTCATTATAGCTGATTTATTCATGCGTGCAAACACACAGAATGAAGGAAACCCTCGTGCAGATCTTTAGTCTTTTTAGCTTTGTAGCTGTTTATCATGTTGGTGGATTACAGATGAAATGTTTGACACTTTTCTCAATGTACTTTCCTCTCATTCGTTCCTCTTACTCAAATGGGAAGCGGTATTATTCCAGCACGCATGAGCGCAAAACAATTTCCAATGTTTAAGGGTGGGATTGTACCAGCTGGGTGGAGGCTGTGTCTTTGTTTTACAGTGTGCCTACCTGAAAGCACGATGTCGAGTCTGGCTGCCCTGAATATGCAGCAGAAATGGGCCAACCAAAGCCACATGGCACGAGGCAGACGCTCTGCTCTTTGTTTTTTTGTTGTTTGTTTTCTGATCTGCTGGCTCGTTAAGCTACAGTTTATCTGCAACTTTGTGATATAAAAAGCTCCATACAGAGGTGATGATTGATGACGTTTTACTGGGTTAAACAACATGCAAATGAAGCATGAATATGTAGGAGATGAAATTTTCCGGGGTGTCTCTAAACTAAATTTAACTCAGCTGAGCAAAGATGAAACACGGCTTTTTAGAGGGGGGGAATTCAGAACACACAGCGAGACACAAAGAAGCGGTGCGTCGGTTCATTTGGGTGGATTTCTTTCTTCTTCTTCTTCTTTTTTTTTTTTTGCTACACATGAAACAGAAAGGTTCAAAATGGCGTGATGATTTGAGAGAAGACGTTCCCAAACAATGCCTGGGAGCAACACCTCACATAAAACAAAACGGCTTTTGTTGATCCCTGTGGAAACCTAATCACTTCTTCATGTGCAAACTAACTGCAGCCATCCTGCCTCTTCTGTACGTACTAATGCACGGAAACTCAATCTGTCGCTGTTAATAGACTTTATTGTGGCAGTATAATTGATGTCCATGTTGTCGCATGACAAGCAGGTGAAAACGATTCTTTTAAAATATTGCTGATTTTGTTGAAGCGGTTTTCAATAATGATGATTATTGCAGTGTAAGAAGAGAAAATCCTAATTCTAATCTTTTGGTGTCTGACCTGTTAATCAGAAAGAGCTTAATTCAATAAATGTCCTATTATGACTGAATAAAGAAGCATTCTTTATCCTGAACCACTGTGTAATAGAGGACACCGCTGGGCGAGGCAAGTATTTCATAGGCAATTATAAAGCAATGCCTGCAACCACATGGAGAACAGCAGAGTGCAACAAGATGTCACTTTAGCTGGTTATAGGCCTGGACTAATCATCACTTGATGTGGGTTCAAATCCCAAACCAATCTCTTTAAAATTGAGACAGACTGCCTTTTTTATTAAGATGAATGTCAGCCACAAATGGACACACACACACACACACACACACACACACACACACACACTAACTCATGTGTATTGTGAGTCAGGGAAGAGATGAGGGGTGGGATAGATAACGAGCAGAGGGTAAGAGGGTTAATGACTGTCTCAAACGCAAGGCCCAGAAAGATTGCTCTCATCTATGCATGTGCACACACACACACACACACACACACACACACACACACACACGCAGGTCAGCCCGATGAAATTGCACATGATAAATTGATGAGCCAACTAACGTTACAAATCTCGCTCCGTGTCTTTATGTCATACGCTCCCGTCTGTCAGAGTCAGAGAGAGTGGGAGCGGGAGAGAGGTAGCGACATGGGGAGACACGAGAGAGGACGTAGGAGACCGAGGTGAGAAAGTGAAAGAAAAGATGGAGAGAGATGGAGCTAGAAATGAGAGGGAGAGTGATCAGGTTTGAGCCAGGAGAGCAGCTCTTCGTCTTCCTAATGGAGCCATTACCTAAGGGTGTGTGACCTCGCAGGGTCAATCTAACATGAGTGCACACACACACACACACACACACACACACGCAGAGGACAATGTAGATTATGGCACGGGAGTAGCACTGCCAAGAGCTGAAGGACAGGATACGACAGAGTGTAGTCTGTGTGTTATTACAGGAGTTTTCACTTGCTGGTGTTACTTCACCTGTCACTCTCCGGCTCTCCCTCCTCCACCTCTCTTTCAGGTCGTCTCTTTCTTTTGTAGCACAATATGAGAAAAGGTTTCAAAAGAATCAAACAGAAAAAATGATGAAAAGTAAGTCGGACACTCCTTTCCTCTCCTTTCACCCCACCACAATCGCTCACCTCACTCCATCCCACTCAGAGCTCCTCTTCCCCCCTCTCTCTCTCCTCCTCACTTTCCCTCTGCCTAATTTAAAGTGAAAGTGACCTTTTTGTGCGAAGAAGAAGTGTCGTCACACGTTCGGTATTATGTACACACACACACATGCGTGCTAATGACACCCTGGAAAGATGTCTGGGAGATGGAAGGCACTCTTTAGAAAGTACACCCTCATTATGATGCCACTTCTGTGTGTGTGTGTGTCTTTATGTGTAGGTGTGTGTGTCTGTTTGTCCACCGCTACAGGACATGAAATGCAATTACATCTGTCCTTGGGAACATTTCAATCGCTCTATGTCCGCTTCAGGCAAATTACCTATTCAGCAGTATCACACATATACACTGTGAAAGGTGTGTGTGTGCGAGCGCTTTCTATTGCAATAACAATTTAATCTGAACGTTATAATGTACACAAAAGGTGTAGGACATTTTACCGTGAATAGCGTCTACACACAAATGCGACTGCAGGATTTGAAAGCATCACTTAAACACGAAGAAAGAGACACAGAAACAACCAGATAGGCAAAAAAAAAGTGTTATCCAGCTAACTTGTAATACCTTAGATGTGAAAAAGGAACAAAGTATTCTGATCTGATGGAGATTCAGCGGTAAATGCCACACACACACACACAGAAGGCAAACAGAGGGAAAGCAGCCTGCCAGTCTGTGCATCTCTCTTATTGTCAGCACTCTGACAGAATGTAATTGAAGAAAATAGAAAACCCCAGAGAAGAGGATCAATTACTCGGTGTACAAGACCGGAGAGATGTTTTCATATTAGAATGATAAAGTGTTGCCCGAAGTACTGCAAAGAGTGAGAGAGACAGAGAGAGAGAGAGAGAGAGAGAGAGGGGAAAACAGAAAGAGAGAAAGATGAATGGAGAGAGAGTTGAAGGAAAGAAAGGGAAAAAAGATGGGAGAAGTAAGAGACAGATTGAGGTTTGAGGGCAGTTTACCAATTTGCCTCAATGGATGTGGCGGGATGTGTGTAAGAGGAGTCTATTGCTTTGTCTGTTTGGCTGTGTGTGTGTGTGTGCGTGTGCGTGTGTGTGTCACACGGGAGAGTTTGAGTGTCTGAGAGCGAACTGAGCTGAATTAAGTTGTAAATTGGAAGGGTGTGATTGCGCTGTGAGACTCGCTTATCATTCCGCTGCATCATCTCCAGCAGCCTTGGCGCTCGGTCAGAGATACAGCGAGGAACAATGACGGGCTTAATGCCATTGTGTCCATACAACGTCAATACGAGAGAGAGAGAGAGAGAGAGGGAGGGGGAGGAGAAGAAGAGGGCAGAGAAGTGGCCGAGGGAGCGAGGGAGCAGGACACGCGGTGAAAAGAAGTGAAGGAATGAAAGGAGCTCTCTGATGAAGAATGGAGGAGTGTGAGGGGGCAGCCTCACGTTGCTGAGTGACTTCCTGCCTCCCTCATCCCCATCGCTGCCTCTCAATTAAATTCTAATCAATGGAAAAGCCTCATTATCCCCACTGCCTGCAATGCTGTGGAATTGATCTCTGTCCCCGCGGTATACGGCCATACAATGCAAAATTTTAAAGCTTCGGTCAGAAGGACTTGTTATCAGCGGACGCAGGAGATCAAACACGGGCCGATGAGACGCCGTGTACAGTACAAGCCCGTCAAAGTCAAAGAGAGGAAGACACGCGATCGCAAATTAAACGTCGTAATGCAGAGAGTCAACGTTTTATCATTGTCACTTCACTTCTGTTGCTCGACTTCCGGCAGTCAGGGTCAACGTTAGCCACACTACTCTGTTATACAGTTTAAGTGAAATATTCCTCACTCCATACACATAAAAACTGGACAACAATTCCATGCCTTTGCAATCCTTGGAAAAAAAAAAGAATGATGCACATCCGAAGGGACTGAGAAGTTTTGTGTACCTGATGCCAACTTAAAAAAATAAGTAGGTACGCTCTGTTTACCTGCACTACAAAAATGCTTTTGTCCATGAAAATAGCGCAGTAAGCTTATTTTAATTGACACAAATATCCATCTGATCCAAGTGAATTCACTGTTACGCTTCCATGTTACCTTTTTTTTTGTTGTTGTTGTTGTTGTTGTTGTTGTTGTTAGGTACAACAACAGTGAAGAAGTGTTTCATTGTTGCAGGCACTACACGCAGGCTGTCGGCTGCAGGCTGTCTTTTCAACTGAAAAGCTGGAGATGGTACACTTAAAAAAGAACAAAAACCCCCCAAAAAATCTCATGTATGCGCACACACACAGACGCACACAAACACACACAACGTACAATAGGTGTGAGGGAGAGTTAAAGGAGGAAGATATGGGTACTTTTAGACAGAGACAAGGACAGAGGTGTCCAGGGGGAGGCCTGTTTAGAAAGCACCTGCCGACGACCCCTAAGGAGCAGACAGATGATTCGCCACAGGGACAGGAACACCTGACAGCTCACGCACACACGCACACACACACACACACACACTGCATCTGAAAGAATGTGACTGCAAGCTGGGAAGGAACCTTGAAAACAATTTACCCAATTCAGCACACACACACACACACACACACACACACACACAGGGAGGAACTATAAAACGCTGTAGTGGGAAGAACTAGGAAAAGAATGCACAAGACAGTAAGGGGGAGAAGAGAGGAGAGGAGAGGAAGTGAGGAGGGACTGTGATCCCATCAGGCTAGTTAATCACCACACCCCCTGCAGTCATTTTACCATCGCACAACTGGCTGACTAATCCTGCATTGTGTGTGTGTGTGTGTGTGTGTGTGTGTGTGTGTCTGTGTGTCTGTGTGTGTCTTCTTAATTCCTTCTTTTCTTGTTTGTTTGTCGAACAAGCAGAAACTGCAGCTGGATTTTCACAGCTTTCAGACATCATGAGAGGTGGGGTGGGGGGTGGGGGGTGGCAAACTGAGCTTTAAAATATTAATTCAGCCCTTCAATACAATCAATAAGTTTCATAATTTTTCATCAGGATTCCAAAGTGAAGTCTGGTACACAGAAGAAGTTACCCTAACTCTTCTAAATGTCTTTTAAAGACCCATTTCATCATCAGTACCACAGGAAGAGCGCCTACTACAGCTAACTGTTAATTCATTAAATTGTCATTTGCAACATATCTTTGTTCACGAGATTAAGAGGAAACAATTTCAGTTGTTGTGATCGCCCCGGAGCGCGTTTTGCTGATTATTTGTCAGTTAGTGACGGGTACAAAGTTGCTAATTAAATGTTGAGAAAGTCTCCAGCTGGAATGAGTGTTTGTGTTTTGTAAAGGAACACATGGAATTATTTTCTGTGTTATTAAATGGGAAATTTCCTCAGCGTGATGATTGTGTTGCCTCCAGACCTTGGGCTTTTATCTCCCTTGTCTTTATTTCCTGTGTAAAACAAAGAAACTAAACAGCTCCGGAAAACAGAAGTGACAATCAAGAGGAGAAACGAGACTCAGTTCATCTTTAAAAAGACTGCAGTCAATATACTAAGCACTAAACAAAGAATAACATGAAAGAATACTTGAACAGTTTGGCACAATGTCAAACACTTAAAAGAATTTATGATCATATTTTACTGGAAAGACACAAATCTGGTCCCGACAGCAGGAGACTGCCACTTTGAAATCCTGTACATGTAAGTCACTGTCCTCTTTTGTTACTCGAGTTTTCTACACTGGTTAAGGTGGATCGATTATTTGAAGCAAATCCTACAGGAAATGTACTGAGTGAGTGTTTCCAAGTACACGCGGATGAATGAACTCCTGTTGAATAAGCAGCTGTTTTTTTTATTACTGTTGGGCTATAGGACACTGCTAAACACACACACACACACACACACACATATACACGCACGCATGCACGCACGCATTGAGCAGAATGCTAAATAAATAGCTTCAGCTGGCCTTGGTCTGCAGTGACAGCACTGCAAAGCCATCATTTATGTGTGTTGTGTGTGTGTGGGTGTGTGTGTGAGAGTGTGTGTTTGCACACAGTAATAAATTACAGCTAGTCTACTGCAGGGAGAGCAGAGTCAAATGAGGGAGCTTTTAGTCTTCATCAATAGCTAACTGTGCTTAACAGTGTGTGTGTGCGTGTATGTGCGTGTGTGTGTGTGTGTGTGTGTGTGTGTGTGTGGTTCCACGTGGTGTGTGGCCTCAAACCCCATGTCATGCTTTTTTAAACATACATAGACATATCATTGGCTGTGCCACACACACACACACACACACACACACACACACACACACACACACACACACACACACACACACACACACACACAGACTGTGAAAGCCAGTGTTTAAGCAATAGATAGATAAAGGAGAATCTGCCCCATAGTTTTGTGTGTGTGTGTGTGTGTGTGTGTGTGTGTGTGTGTGTGTTAGGTGAGATATTGTGCTCAGTAAAATTTCACTTTGACAAAGTTAAGAAGTTTGTGTTCTTTGTGGATGTGTTTCTCTGTCAAAGCATATTTCTCAGTGGGGCTGCACTAACAATGCCCTCTCCTACTTGTCAAGGTTGGACTAAACCAACATCTCAAACGCACACACACACACACACATACACAGACACTCATACACAGACATACAAAAGCTTGACCACGTTGTAGCCAAACGCTCACGTCAATGTGCAAATGCTGCACACGCAGACACACGGAACAACGAGAAAAAAAAAAAGCTCCACCTCGTCATGACTCCTCGTCAAACCTCCAAAATTAGCTATTGAAAGTCAGTGATTATGATTCATTCAAAAACCTTAATAACAAACCTTGGTCTCTATTCATTGAGAAGCTTCAGTATTCATGCACAGAAAGCCAGGGTCGGCCGTGCAGAGGCAGTGGGTTTACTGCAGTGAAGGGAATAAAGGATCACTTCTCTCAAGGACAGCTTACCTAAGCTATCACAAAGTGGTTTACCTGGAGATAGGGTTGGGAGGAAGTGCATATAAAGGACAAGGAGTTAGTTTGTTGGGAAGTTGGATAAAGTGTATTTTAAAGAGACGCGTGTGTCCTTATATCAAACTATAAAGTGATGTATGCTATCTCATGTTTAAAGGATTGGCACTGGCGGTCCACAGATCAGCTGAGTAACATTTGAGAATATCTGCAAAGGTTCTGAAATAAGCTTTCAACCGATTCATCATCGAATTCATGTGTAGGATTTCCGTATAAAGAATAAAGACATGTCAGTATGAAAAATGTATGCAAAACACAAGAATTCCATAAAACTGCATTAACCATGATGGTCCAGATGTGACACCCTTTATTAAATCGTAAACTCTACATTGTATGCATGCAACTCTTTTGATTTTCCAACATGAAGGTCTCCACGCTGTCAGAAGTCAAATTTTGGTGAGAAAGATTTTTTTTTATATTATTATTATTTGTACTGCATATTTAGTGCAATACAATTTAAATAAAAAGAACATTAAAATGTCTGTCCTCAGTTTTGCAGCTACAGACACGATGTTGCAAATACGATGATGTTCAGTCAGACTTTTAAAGGGAAACATGTGTCCCTGATAAATAAATGCCGTATAATGTATGCTCATGTAAGCTTACTGAAACCAGTGAGACAAAGATTAGAATCACTTTTTGAGGCAACACATGAACTCTCTGCTTCCCTACACCTACCAAGAATAACAAGCCGCCCTGAGCTTTATTTTTTGCTAAATGAACAACATATAACTTCCTGCACGGCAGAGACTGGTCAACAATTACGTACTGCACAGTGGTTAAATATGAATGTAGTTCCTGGGGAAATGGGAATATATTATTTATTTTTATTTACCCCATGCACAGTACAGTACTTGGGTAAAAGGATACACTGCTGCGAGCTGCTGATCTGAACAATATGTGACTGCAAACCCTGCAACTGTATCTTGAAACAACAGGGGAGTAAAGCTGAAATACCTCATTCTTGTCACAAATGCTATGCTCTCACTCTCTCTGTCTCTCTATGCATGCATTCCTGTCTTCCTTCCCCTCCCTCTCTTTTTCCCTCTCAGGTGTTTCGGCAGCAGGTAAAAACCCCATTTCCCTGTTCTCCTTGGGGTGCACTGACCTAACTGACGGTGCTCCCCGGAGCCCCGGCTAACTCCGCAGACCCATTTGTCAACGTTGACCCTGACACCCCTCCCCCCACTCCCTCCACCCCCATCTGTCCTATCCCTCCTATCCTATTCTGTCTTCCTCTGGTACTTCTGCTATTTTTAAATCCTCCTCTTATGTCTCGCTGTGTGCCCACCCCCCCACAAAAAAAAAAAGAGTATAAAAGCACCAAAGGCTGGATAAGATGGACAGAAAGGGATAAGGGAAACAGACAAGACAGACAGAGAAGAGGAAGAAGGGTGCTGCTGAAGCTGGAGCAAGCACTAAACTAGAACATAGAGGAACAGATGCTGAAATATTGTATAAGGGTACAATCCAGATGTTGACTTTCTTTAAAGTGCTCACATATGGCCCATATGGCACATATACTGTGCTATGTATAATTTTGTTATTAGAATATATCCAAACTGTGCTAGTCAATAGTTTGCTCACATTGCTACATGTAACATGAAAGGCATCACTAAAGAACTCTTTATTTACCATTTTAGCGTCTTTCAGCTCACTATTTTGGGCTTACAGCCGACACCTTTACTGTTTCGTCTCACTGTTTCTCACCAACCTTGCCTCCTGTCTCAGCAGGCAGGTGTATTCTAATGAGCCAACTGTACGGTATTTACCAAGGATCAAGTGGAAGACGAATAAAGTTGGCGACTAGTTAATGAGCTAAGTGAACATAATGAAGCTTGCTCTGCTCCCATCAAGTGTCCAAAATATCAATTAAGCCAGCTTAGTGTCCAATCTCAAGTCATTCGGCGTAAACATAACACCAAAAAACATTTATTCTTCGGGACAACAATACAAACCATATGATGCTAAGTGTTCAATATCTAATTACACACAACGATTACACGCTGACAGTCACAAGAATGTGATCAACGGTTCAACATATTATTAAATAAGGTGACGCCCTAACATAAATGAAGCAGAACCACTTATACTTATAGAAAGAAAAAAAAAAGAGTGATTGACTGTAGCCAGTTAATTTAAGTCATTAACATCATTATCAGGGGAAACAAGAAGCACAGACTAAACACTTTTCAATGAATCAATCCTATTTATTTACATGTTTCTGAAGCTGATGCCTTATCACACTGAGTACCAGGAGGACGGATTTATGGGTCGCGCAGCGCTCGTATTAACAAAGGTTGCATACAGTAATTACAGTATGCGAGGGGAGGGATGGGGGCGGGGGGGTTTTAATAGGATGCGGGCTGTCTTTTCTCAGCAAAAAAAACCTTATCGCTAATAACCACACACTATCAACTTAATTAAAGACTGCTTCTTTAAAAGCCCCTCAGCCTCTCTCCGGTTTCCTCTGTACCTCTATTCTATCTTTAACTCTCTCTCATTTGTGCTCATTCCATCTCTCTTTCTTTCTCCCTCTGTCGCTTTTTTTTTTTTAAAGGCGAAAGCTGTTGAGTCACTTGTTCGTTGTCCCCATTCTCTTCCCCTCTATCTTTGAAGTCAGCTGAATTCCACAACACCACAATCCAAAAGCGAAAAAGAGCTCAGTGCGCTACGTCAGTTACATGATGCGACGCGACACTTTAAGGACTACATATTAAGGACTCTGCGGTTAAAAGAACCGAGAGTGCTGAGATAAGTTGCAAATGACCTGAAAACTAAAAATAGTTCTCTCCAAAAAGTCGTTCACTGCAGCATTTAAACCGGGAAGACAAAAATGTATTGGGACACATTCGTAGCCATTGAAGCCTACAGTATCAGCTACTGCATAATGGTGTCTTGCTGAATTCTTACAAAACACGAAGCTGTCACTGTGTCCACCACATTTCCACGAACAGCGATACAGTACAAGCTTTATACCTTAACTTAACACGTAAAACGGCATTGTAAAACATTAAGGGTGACAAGTTAAAAGATGAGCATGGGCTATTAATATTCTGTTACTTTTTGTGGGTTTAAAGTTTGCAGATGAGACGCATGTGTGGCTTTCCGTAGAGAGTGAGACACAAGGACATTCCAGTTTCTTGTCAGGCACGACAAGACCTCTTAAGTTGTCTTTCATGTTAATGGATGTGATGCAGCATCCTTTCTTTTTTTTTCCCTTCTCTTTCAAAGCTGAAGTTTTAAGAGCAAAGTGCCTGGCTGTACATTACGTCGACTGAGAAAGTGAGGGGGAGAGGCAGGGAGGGACAAATAAACCGAGCGTGCCAATAAAACATGAATAATGCCATTTTCCCTGAGAGCCCCCCACGGTGCTTACAGCTTGTTCGCCGCTTGTCACACAGGGACGTTCTTACAAGTCAAACCCTTTTTTTTACCCCAATCCATCCATCCATCCATCCTTGCGCCCATCTAGCCCGCTACTTCAGAACAATTAAGGTTGACTTCATGCTCCACGGGGCTTTCCATCATAATGGAGAGACGAGTGAAACAAGGAAGAGGCTCGTCGGAGGGATATTTAATTCATGTCACTCTCACTTGCCTGCATCTCTCCGTTCCCTGTCTTTTAGCACAGCTCACTGCCCCCAACATGGTGCAGTGCTGGGCTAGGCTACACTACGCAAACGCTAAGGGAGAGACTATGGTCCATTTTAATGGAATTGTGTTGCTACGCCAGAGCAGCTCCACACAGGATGCAGTGAGCGAGCGAGAGAAGCAAGCCAGCCCTGGTCTAACGTGATTGTGCTCGTTCACTGCAGACACTGCGGAGTAATCTGGCAACAGCGTTTCTGCATGACTGTGTGTGTGCTGTGTGTGTGTGTGTGTGTGTGTGTGTGTGTGTGTGGTGTTTTAAGTCAGAAATAGATGGAGTAGAAGCGAAAGAAATGGAGGAAAGATAGAAAAAGCATTTGAGACAGGAGAGCCGGAATCAAGCACTCTCTTTTCTGAAACCTAAAGCAGTGGAAGGCAAGGGACACAGCTTTGTTGAGTGCTGTTTGTTTGCATGTGTGTGTGAATGGGTGCATATACAGAGAGGAGAGAGGGAGTGCGGGGTTGCAGCTGCTGCCAGCTCCTTTCGACGTGGCCGCGATAGATACGAGCAGAAATCTCTCACTTCAATCTCCAAACACTTAACAGCAACCCGCGATGGAGGAAGAAAGAGAGAGGGGAGGACGGATAGACTTTCAAGATTAGATGAGAGATGCAGATGAGAGGAAGAAGATCAGGATAGAGAAAGAAAGCTGCACAGGAATGACCTCTTTTGAGAGCATATTCTGCGCTCAAAATCCGTGCAGTTATAGCCCAAAATGAAAGATGAGCCTTCTTTTTTTTCACAATTTTACAATGACCCATTTATAAGTTTTCTCTGGGAAAACCTCAGCAAAAATTCCTCCTGCCCTCTCTATCATGTCCCATCTTCTGACCCTCTTTTTCTGTAAGTTTGAGGAGTTGGAGGTCGTTTATTATTATTAATATTATTTTTTTCTGTGGCTCGTCTAATTAGATCAAACTTAAAGCAATTGACTGTTGTCTAAGCCTCCGGCAACGAAGGTTTTTTTATTCATAATCTCAAAGCAGCTCAAAGGGAAGACGTCACAGTGTGGTTTTAAAGAAAATCACTGCAGAAACGAGCCTAGAGGATGGACTGCACCAATAATCATAGAACAAGAACGCTATGCTGCATCAGAGACACTTGCTGAAATGTGAAAGCACAGACAGTATGAGGATGAAGATACCTGTGTCTGTGCTTGCTGCACCAATCAAGTCTTACTGACCTCATAAAAGATTGCTAATAACCGAGCATGTGTGTTAAAGGCTCCCTGGTTTCCCTCCTTATTACTGATGTTGAGGTCTAAACCCCTGAACAGTGTAGTGGACCTCCCATGACTGCCATTTTGAATTTACATTGCCCTCAGGTTGGGAAATTATCAAGGCCATAGCAACAAAATTTGCTGAGGTAGCAGTTGAATCAGCTAGCCTACTATATCCAGCACAAAGTGACCCACATGGATACTTGAAAATACACTTTAAAGTCTCTGGAAATGCAATATCGAGATTTCTTTCAAAATACATTAAATATGTTGGATAATAGTTGCTGAAAATATGTGAAAAGACTTTGAACTATATATTACTGAAATGTGGAGTCAGTCAGTCAAAACAGTTTTTCACCAGTTTTCAGTCCAGGATTTTGTGGGCGGTCCTAAAGGGTGGCTCGATGACACGCTGAGGCCACCCTAAGCAGAGAGATAGAGATGATTTCATCTCTGTCAGAGTGTTTCAAAGTTAGTTATGTCATTCTCTGAACTCATCTGACACGTTTCAGTCGCTTCAAAATTACTGCTTGAGTGCTCGCATGAGTGGGCGTGGCTTCAGCACATTCAGCGGACACGCCCCCACAGTCCTGGAGCTGAGAACACTGCTCATTTACCTGATTCTGACACCTACTTTCATAAACTTGTCAATATTTTAAAGTATTCAAGTTTGCCTGGATGGTTAATAACACTTCATTCTTTGGTCGGACAAACTCAGAACACGTATTTAATCTTACTCTACATACACTTTAAAAGAAACAAAACTAAACAAACTAAATATTTCTGATTCAAAAGCAAAAATTACATGTGAGTCAAGAATTTCTTTCCATCTTTACGTATTAAATTTTTTAAACTCTAACATGTCATTAGTTGCTTTTGACAAGGCTACCAACACTTAAAGGAACTTTTCAACATTTCTGTACACAACAGGTGGTTTCAGGGTCGTGTTTAGATGGTAATCTTGGATTGAAACTTTACTTTTAGAGCTTTTTGCTGTTCATGTGAAAAACCATGTAAAAGACAAAAGTTGTTGACTTGTTTTAACCTAAACCAAGCGTTTTGTTGCCTAAATATAACCAAATCTTGACTGATAACATAACATCGGATGCAAACCTTAGTCTCCTCAGTTTAAATCCGGTGCCTAGCCTAATCATTCACCACAAACTCTTCCATACTTGGACGCTCTTTGCATGTTACCTGACTTCCTAAAGGTTTTGTCCAACTTATTCTTTAAGACAACAAATTTCATTTTGGCTTTTTTGTGAGACAAGAATATTGTGAGGCAACTCCCGGTGTATGAAAGATCAGGTCAGATTTTTGAAGAAATGTTGTAATCACACACTTACTGACAAAGATTTTGTGTCATCTGTGAATATGCTCAAATGAAATACAATGGGAAGATATTAATGTACCTAAAACAAATTGTGGCAGCTGCTTTCTAGGACTGATCTGGAATCTGGCCACATATGGAGTCAAATATCAGCATGGCTGCAGCCGCACGCCTGTGGAGGTTGTAACATTATACCCTTGAACACAACCACAAAATCTGCTTTAACCATCCATCGTGAACAAGCTGTCAATCTAGCTAGACTTCCCCTCTGATTGTCAGAGTGGATGAAATCAATAGAGTGATGCGTTTAGTGTTACATATTCATGTCAACATAAATAAGCCATCAGATCAACATCCCGAGGGGCAAAGTTAGTTGATATTTATCTGCGGGTATCACAGGAGCGTGAGTGACAGTAGGTGGTGATAATACGGCCTGAAAAATCAACCTCTCACTCACATCGCTCTCTCTCTCCTTCTCCCCTCCACCATAACGGTGATTGACAAGTCTTCCTGAAAGATGTTTCTAGTTAATAAGTAGCTGTCGCTCATAATGAAGCAGTTTGCAGTATACACCAAGAATTAAGGTCCCGCAGCCTAAAATCCGAGTGTAGACAATTTAATCAGACCATTTCAACATTCACAAACTCAGCAAATGTGTCTTTGAAGGCCGCGGCAACCGAAGCGTCTCTTCACATTTATGCTCGCACCGATGCAATTGCCTCGTGACACAAAGACGTGGAATGAAAAGTCTCTCGCAGCCAGCAACCGCATGCATGTGTTATCTGTATATTAGTCAGGCTTAAGCTGAGATGACAAAAAATCCGCTCCTCCGAAGCTGTGATAGCTGTGTTACTCTCTGTGTGTCTCTTCAGTCTCTCAGTCACCGAGCTTATGTTATATTTATTGTAGGGTATTTCTGTCGGCTTATGGTGGCTGACAAGAGTCGAGTCAGGCAGATCAGAAATTCAATTTACTGCTGAGACACTTGGGTTAATCAACAAGAAACACACACATACACACACAAAATAATAATAATATATCGCGGTCACACCCACTCAAAAATGCACACACATTAGTTTACCAGCCATTCACACACAAATGCACACAAGACAAACAGACAAGAGGATTAGCCTGATGTTAGCCAGGCTGTTGTTTGTTTATCCTTGTAGTGGTCCTGGCTGGTACACACAGAACACACTTGTACAGCAATGATGGCACCAGCACCGAACAAATGTTGAACCAGTTGTTGAACTAGTATGCAAATGCTCAGGACGGGGCTTGATCAATTTTCCTGCACGCCGTCATAAGCATGCAGAGCGTTATTAGAACATCCCTCACAGCAGGAAAAGAGTGTGAGAAGACAACGGTGGGAAAAAAAGTAGCAGCAGAAGGATAAAATGGAGAAGATGAAGTTTGTAAGGAGATTAAAGACTAAAGTAAATGCCTACACGAGTACGACTTCAAAATCAATTTATATTCCAGTTTAGCTATCACATAACACAGTGTGAGCCGTTCCAGCCTGAGACTTTGTCAGTTAATTACGAGTGGAAAAGTTGCTTTGGATGGTACGGGTCATAACTTTTGGTTTTTACCATGCCAGAGCTTCCCAGTCAGTTGATTTTATCACAGAAAATGGCTTTTACCACTCCTAACCCTGACTGGTCTACCTGGCTACAGCTGACACTGTTAAAATTCACTCTCCCTCTGCTTGTGTAATGTGCAACTTTGCGTTGCCGCGATCTCAGCTGCCGTCGTCCTGTTCCCGAGGCTTAAGCTGAGGCTCTCCTGAGAGACGGAAGGAAAAAAAGGAGCGACAGACGCTTTTTAAAGGAGGGTGAAGGGAGAAAAGAGGCGAGGACACACAGATAGCGGAGGAGGAACGGAAAAGAGTCGGTCCAAGAGGAAGAGAGAGAAAGGGAGAATGGGGATGGGGAGCACAAATACAAACTTTGGAACAGATGCCATTAGGGGAAGCCAGAAAGAAGCATGGAGGGAAATATACTCATAAAAAGAACTAACAGCTCTATTTCCTCTGGTCCCACATATTCATTCATCGATTTCCCTTTGAAAAGTGAGAGGCCATTCCTCATCTCCAAGACAGCTGCATCTAACTATTGGAATAATACACACACTCAAACATACACACACACATGCACACAGGCATGCACACATAAGTGTTTTCATATTTACAGTGACAAACAGACACTTTTATGCGTGCACACACACACACACACACACACACACACACACACCAAGAATTCAAAAACAAGGAAAGCTAACAAGTAAAGTGTTACCATGGGAATCTCACTGAGGACAGTCTTACTGGGCTAATAGGATATCTGACAACACCCCAGTGATGTCATTATCGCAGTCTGGGCCCACACACACACACACACACACATACACACACACGGCCAATTATAGACACACAAATACAGATTGCCTGTGTTGGCAATATATCGATAAAGTACATGCGCATAGACACACACACACGCACACACATATATATACACACAGCACCAGGGCACATGTACATTTTTACACGAGCGCGCAGCAACAACCATCAGAGTGTGTGTGTGTGTTTGTGTGTGATTATACCGCCTGAGGGGCAACAACAAGAAGGATGGATGAATAATGTCCTTTGATCAAAATAACACCACACACACACACACACACACACACACACACACACACGTTTGCATCTACTACATTAATGCTGGCAGTTACAGGGTGTGTGTGATTAGTTGGTATAAAAAAACAACTTTTTTTCAGCCATGCCACAAATAGACACAAATACAAGGAGTTCATGCTAGAGCGCTTGTCAATATGCGTGATCAGAAAACACTGCTCATTATCCCGGGATCTATCGACAAGCCCCTGCTAAGGATCAATAATTTACATAAATACACTTGCAGCGTGTGTGTGTGTGTTTGTACTGAATGCGTTTGTGTGTCATGGCTTAATTACTGTAGTTAAATGGAAACATTGAGTAACTGTGGGTAATAAGTTTCCCTTTTCATTGTCCAGTCGGTCGACTTACTGTACACAAAGAACACAAACCCTTAATTCAACGTATCTTTGATCCAACTAGCATCCATGTCAACTTTGAATGGAAAGCACTTAACACTGTGTGTTAACTTGTCATTCATCCAGCACTGGTGGGCACCGACCTAACCATTGGGGGCAATGGGTTTTCAGTGTCAAGTGTGGAGAGGAGGATCTACCTCCTCCAGGGCAAAACAACCCCCGGCTAACAAGAGGACAATGCCAAGCTGAATTTTTGAATAAACTATTATCATCATTTATCATTTTAATTCTTGTCATCATTTCTGGGGTGGTGGTATGTTAAGATAGCTCAGTACTAATGGATGTCTCTCTGCAATGAATCTTGCACGTAAAACATCTCTTTGATTTTTGTGTTGAGTAACAAATGACATAATCAAATTTTTTGACTCCATCAATCCATTTATCTGTAACCGCTTATCCTCATCAGGGTCACGGTGGGGCTGGAGCCTATCCCAGCTGACTTTGGGCAAGAGGCGGGGTACACCCACAACCAGTCACACTCATGACTCTGCAATGAGCTGCCGACTTGTCCACGGTGTACCCTGCCTCTCGCCCAAAGTCAGCTGGGATAGGCTCCAGTCCCACCTACGGACAATTTAGAGTCACCAATTAAGCTGTTAAGTGCATGTATTTGGACTGAGGGAAGAAGCCGGAGTACCCGTAGAAAACCCACGCAGACACAGGGAGAACATGCAAGCTCCACACAGCCGAGGTCCAAGAGGCGAAAGTGCTCACCACTGCACCACTGTGCCGCCTGAAATCTTCAACTGGATAAAAGTTTTGTTAACTACTTCATCATTAACTGAAATGATTAAATATAATATATAATTGAATAATCAATGTTGTTGTCTATTTATTTATTTTGGGGCGGAGGTGTCAGAGGATAATCTAGAAGCCTCATGCCTGTGCTCCTCTAAGCATCAGACATGTATCATTATTTATTCATTAATATTCATTTAATTGAAGGACTGAATAATTAATTAATCAATCCATGTAAATGAAGTCATTTGTTTAAGGTGCTCAAGGGATGATCTCTGAAGAAAAAGTACTGTGTGTGTGTGTGTGTGTGTGTGTGTGTGTGTGTGTGTGTGTGGTGATATGACATGCATACTGCTGTGGCACCACGCAGAACACACACACCTGCAGTGTTCGACTTCTGAGAAACATTAAAGAGCATCACAATATTTTCAGACTCTGAGCATATTTATTTTTTTATTTTATACAAAGCGTTTTTTTTTTTCCTCCTTCTTCTTCAAGAAGCACAACAGAGAGAGACATCCTCCAACACTGCTGTTAACACATCTGGTGCACACAGACCAGGATTAAATTCACAAGATGTGCTCTACAAAAATAGGAGGAGGAGAAAATAAAGAAAACAGCTGCGGCAGCAGAAGATGCGAGACAAATCGGACTGGACACGTCAATAGGCAGCTCTGAGTTAGAGCCACACACTAACTACGACTTAAGAAACACAGAGCGAGCAGTGTTCGTGACCAACATGATCCAGTTGCCATTATTGACCACCGAGCAAGTCGATGACCATTTAGCGTGAGAATTACATGAAGGCAATCAGCAAGCCGGGCCAGACATCCACCCACACAATTATACCGGCTGAGGGATGAGAAAGCACAAGTGTTAAAAAAGTTGAGAAAGAGAGAAAAAGGAGAACAAAATCTCAAAAGAATAAAAGTGTGAAGGTAAGAAAAGTCAACAATGAGAGTTTTTCTTTTTCTAGCCACCGAGTTTTTAGGAAGCTGCCAGGGTGGTACGTTCAAAATGAACTGCTGAGAATGCAGCAAGGGAAGACGTTATTTTCCTTAATCAATAATGTATTCTTTTCAATACAGGCGAGGGATGCATTATTCAACAAAGGCTGAGAGATGTATGGAAGGGGCTAACAACAAGGAGATACTGTAACATTTATCTAATTAACAAACAAGAATGAAAGACAGAGAGAGGAGGATAGAGAGATGGGCAGAGGGGCAACACAAGGAGAAAGAATAACAGCAGAAAAAAAAGGAAAGATGAAGAAGAGATGAGGCGTAAATAGAGGCTTTCTTTTTCAAACGGGGGTAGCTCTCAGATAGTATTCTCCAGGGGCTGACGTGGAAACAGCTTTGACTGGAAGTCATCAGCACCAAGAGATTTAGCCTCCCAGTGACGTGCAAAGGAAACACGCACGCAGAGTAAAAGTATATTCAGCGCACATGGAGGCATCAAAGCATATGTACGCAGGGAAATTTCACACACGTCTACGCACACACACACACACAAGTGTAACGGCGTAATCGTGAATAGACAAACACACTGAGGGTCTTACAGGGCGTAATCATTGGAGGCGAGCTTCTCCTCGTATTTCACATGAGGATTAGCGAAAATCTGCATGGAACAAGGCTCCGCTACTTACATTTCAGAGGGTAACCGCATGAACCGTAACCTACAGAGGGCGAGGAGTTATATAAACTTTTAAAAGGAGGGTAAAAGACGATGTAAACCCTACGAGGAAAAGGAAACAGCAGACGACACACTAGAGGAATCCTAATCCCTGTTTGGAATGAAAACACACCGCAGCACTCACTGAACAGATTTAGCTGTTGTGTTTTTGCATGTGTGTGTTGGCTCTGAAGATACAAGTGATGACAGGACCTGGATTTACCTCAGGTTTATTAAAAATATGGATATTTTAATAGTTAAATTAATTAATCTAGAGCTATTTTTATGATGGATTAAATGATTTTTTGAACAAATATGCCAATCTAACCTCTCAGTAGTGATGATTAGTTGATCTTTTCGGGTGTGTATTTACAAATTGAACATATTTAGATATCTACTAGTATAGAAAATGTTAGAATGTTATAACGTTATAATGTTATGGTATAAATGTTTAATTGAAAACATAATTAAGAGGTTAATTGATAACAAAAGAGGCCCTAAATATTCCTGATATATTCTAAGATTTAGTTGGGGCACAGTAGATGTCAGAGTGCTTTTTTGACTTTCACATTCCACTTCAGCATCTTTGGCCTTGACCCAAGCTTGGATTTCCTTTTAAATATGAGATTCCCCTTGATATATTATCAGAAAATCTGGTATAAACCCACCATGATAATCGTCTAACAAGTCCTCAGACACACAGTAATTGTTCCCAGGTGAAAACGTCGCATCCTCAGAATGTCCAGAAGAAACTGAGCATTGACAATGATGCTGAACTTCCCACAGTGCAAAGAGGTTCTAACGGTGTTTTGCAATCCCAAGGGGATAAAGAAAGATTAAAAAGCATTAAAAACATACATCATACCTCAACCTGGAGGTATATAAGGGTCTGTATTGTGATGACGGAGATAATTTCTCACACAGCATTTAGAGTGTGTGGATCTGAAGCTAGCACAGATGGACAGATAGGTTGGGAGAGAAGAAGGAAACCGTGAGAAAGAAAACAAAGAGAAGAGGCGGGTTGAAGTGGATTATTTTCTCCTCATCTGTTCTTGCAGTGGAAACACTCTCGCTGTCGAGGAGCTGAATCGTTGCTGTTTCAGTGACACTCGCTGACAGGGGACATGATGCTGTGTGTGTGTGTGTGTGTGTGTGTGTGTGTGTGTGTGTGTGTGCATGCTCCTGAAACAGGTGGTGTGTGGCAGGTGCCAATCAGGACATTTTGTAATTCCCCTCCACTCAGCCTCGACTCTGGTCAAGCTCAGGGATTATCCCTCACCCCTTCATTTCTCTGCTTCCCCTCGCCACCTCTTCTATTTCAAGACTCACCTCCTCCTTTCTTTTTTTCCTCTTCTTAAAAAAAAGGTGCCACGTGTAGCATTACCAGATCGATAAACCGTTACTTGAATTTCAAGACATTTGTATATTTACTGTAAACAAACAAGATCTTCGCAGAGGAGGTTCTGCAGCCTCCACATGTTTTATTGGTGGCCACAGGAAGTGGTGGGACCGCCTGAGAGAAAGATTGCTTCAACGCATGAAATAGGAAGAAAGATGCTTTTCTTTCAGTGGGACTGGAGCTATAGATTTGTGATTTTCTTGCACTGGTGGACCTTGAAAAAAGACTTATCCCCTTTGGGAGAGTGAGAGGAAGTCAAACACACACTAGGTTTTGGGGAAAGAAGCCCGGATCTCTGGATAGTGTGGTAGTAATTTTGAAAAAACTAGCTCAAAAACCATTGGATAATACGTTTACAATAATTACACCAAGGCTCTGTGTCTGTCAATAATTTGACAATGATGCTATATGTAGCATCTTTAAGGACAGTCTGGCTAACACAGGTTTTTTAAGCCTTCTTTGATCTACTGGGCAAATAACACAGATAAGAATATCCCCATTGTGAATCTGATGAATGCCAGGAGCTAAGCACTGGCTCATGCATCCACAGTATCATGCGCTGCTCATCTATTCTTATTCACAGTTCAAAGTGATTGGCAGGCGAGGGACGTCGCCTATTCACACGTGAGAACCAATCAGGACCTTGTCTGAGGGAATCCTGCACCATGAATGGAGGCTTCCAAGATTACAGCTCGAGTGTGCCACGCAGTCGATGTTAGCCAAACTTCTAACACACCCACTCCTTCTATATTTCCTCTACCTTTACTCGTTCAGCCATCCATTCTTCTTCCCTCCCTCCCGACGCTCTTCTTCCATCCATTCCTCCAACACTGCAGATACTTACCTCAGTCCCCCCCACATTATCTCCTACCACCAATGCTAGTGTGGTTCCTCTTTATGTTTCTTTTTTCTAGACATGAGCTGCACTGATATTTGAGTTAATAAAGCTTTCCTCCAGTCTGTTGGCATGATAAGATATTATTAACATTTTACAGGCTTTAGACAGCCCAGACAGCCAAATGTGTCCAAAGATAACAGGTTTTCTCGGTTCAACAAAGAAGCAAAGCCAGAACTTTTGGCAAATAACTCTAAAGCAATCGATCAATCATGACTTCATTTTTAACTCAACCATTCACCCATTCAGTCTGCTCCATACCCCACATGGCTTTGCACAACTCCATCCATTCATCAACAACATCCATGTAGTCAAACAGCATCCACCCATGATCCTCAGCAAACTGCTACATACCTTATCAGCCATGATCATGGATGACCCTCCATGGATGCCCAGGATGGGTATCAGCGTCTGCGAGGAAATAAAATCCAAAATCTGGGCGATGGCCTCCTGGTCAGTGCCATCCCCAAACACCACGCCATGGATCTTAGTCCCGGACATCAGGTCGCACATGTGGGTGATGATGCTTTTGGGGTCGGTCTCGTTGACCAGCAGTGTGACCACATTGACGTCGATGGGGTCCTCCTTGCTCCACAGCGCTCGGATGTCCCGGTCCGAGATGTAGCGTGTGCGTCCCAGGATCACCGCAATGTTCAGGACCGGCACTTTTTCCGAGGCGCTGCCAGTTCGCTGCTTTTGAGCCGCCACGGGGTCTGCAATCAGGGTCACCGCCACCAGCAGAGCCAGGGATAGCAGCACACTATTACTACCAGTGCTACTGCTACAACTGCTGCTCCTTCTACCCCTCCTCTTACTCCTTTTGTTGCTGAGGGACATACTGCCAAACCACTTCATCCCCTGCATGGAAAGAGGATGAGGGAAAACAGAGCAGATGAAGACAGACCAGAAAGACGAGAGGATATGGGAGAAGGTTGTGGAAAGATGATGGCAGAGAAAAAAAAAAGACGGGAGATAATTTGTTAATGCACAGCTCTTTAAGCCCACACATTCAGGTTGAATCTTTCTTTTTTATGCCACTTCTTCTCGTTATTAAACACATAAACCTTGCGGGGAGGGAGATGGCCTTGAGAGGAAGTTGCGGAGGGGTGAGAGAAAGAAGATGACTAACAAGTATATTCTTTATGGTCACGACTGCTAGGATCAGATGATTCAGGAGCAAGCTGTGCTGTTCAGAAGAGGCAGGCAGACAGCGCAATATCTTAACACCCAACCTGCTGCATAGACTGACGCACAACTTATAAAGGGGGACGCTGTGAGTGACAGCATGAGATGAACTGTACTGAACGTTCATATGATTTTGATTTAGTTATTCAATTATTTGTAATGTTGCGCAGGACTGTAATATTATGCAAATATGTATGTGTGTGTGTATTAGAGATTGAGATTGGTTTTCATGACATAGAGTTCACGTCTTATTGGGGGAATGGGGGGGAAAGTGTTTTGGCAATATATTATAACTGAAAGTACTATTTTATTATTCTTAGCCACACTAGCAGCATGGCTCCAGGTGGTTTCGTCCACCGCTTTGGTCCATTAAAATATCTATAACTACTGGATGGAGTACCTGGACATTTTGCACAGATATTCATGGTGCCCAGAGGATGAATCTTAATGACATGGTAAGTGTTATACCTGCATAGCATCAGCATGTTAGCATCCTTTTTTCATTAGTAAGGTGCTGGCATGGCAGTACACTCTAATATTTCAAAATTGGACAAATCATTCACAGGTTCGCAGGAATCAAAGAGATGATTCAGACATTGTGTTCTCACTGCATTAACTCCACTTTAATGAACCTGGTAGAGGGGTATATGTGATTGAGATTTTTAATTAAATGTCTAATAGAAGGAACACAATATGGCAAGCACGACAATATTGGACTTCTTCTCAGCGACTAATAAACTGGTGTGAAAAGTCGGTTACACCTGCCGCATGATACTCGCTTGATGTTGGTTTGAGCATTTTTCACCTGCGTTTATTGGATTTTTGTGTAAGTGCTTCTTTGTACAGAGTGGTGGCACAGTGTTTAGACACACAGAGATCATGTTGTATCCCAGAGGTAGGTGACACGTTACATAAAGACTGAAAAGAACAGACTAAAACCAACCGGCGAGTGTTATAAATAGCACTGGATAGCTCGGGAGTTGAAACAAAGGTTTGTGTGTACTTCAGAGTGTGCATGTGTACATGAATGTGTGAACTCGTGAATATGAGACAGTGATAAAGTCAGTGCTAAGAAGGTGACAGCTGTTACTCTGCACCAATCAGAGCAGCGGCACGCACTGACATCACCATCACACACAAATCACAATCTACACCCACCCCTCTCCCTACAGAGATAACACTCACTGGACCTCCTCAGACATCCAGGACGCAGTGAGCATAAAACAGTGTGTGCATGTGTGTGTGTGTGTGTCGGTTTATGATTATGTGTATGACATACGAGCAGGTGTGCTGAACAGCAGAGCGCGAGTAAAACCAGAAGGGCATGAAACATACGGTCACTTAATGTGTCCATGTGTCCTGTTGACAATTTATGGATTCAATGACAGCAGCGTATGTTTTTGTGTCGGTGCAGAGCCCGTTGACACATGATTGATTCCCGGGAGCTGTCGTTCATCAGGCCTCTGTTGAAACCGGTGCAGATTTAAGCACCGAGATCAAAAGACCATAAGAAACTTGTCACATCTGCAAAGCGTTACTAATCTATTAACATAAATGACAAAACAACACTGTGAAAAACACAGCAAGCCTTCCACGCGTTGCCAACCAGCGTCCTCTCATAAGAAACCAGTACAATAGAGAGACTCATGAAGATTTAATAGTTCCCCAATACTACAGCTTTGTCTATCTGCCTTTAAAATATCTGCAATAAAAAATGAAAAAAAAGACAAACTTGGTGAAAAGTTGTAATTAGTTATCGATGCAGGTAAGAAACTATGAATTTCTTTCATGATAGGACATTTTTGGGTTATTTTAGTGTATTTTGATGCAGGTGTGGATCTGCTAAAGATGCAAACTGAAAACTGTTTCCTCTACTGAAATTGCACACTTTGGTGGAAGTATGCACTACTTTTTTTATATAGACTACCATTTAGTTAAGCAAACTGTTTTCTGTGCTACTACACCTGCCAACTGCTGTTTAACTTTTAAGCTGCTCATTTGTCATAGTGAGCAGTATCCTGGTCAGAATACTTTTTTTTGGAAGTAAAAAAAAAAAAAAAAAAAAGAGAAAACCGCTACCACATTATTTGTAAGTATGATGATGGTTTGGATTATTTCCTCCAGGCCAGGATTTGTCATACCCTGTGATTCTGTAATGAATGAACTGAGTCTCTGGTGGAAGGCTCTATTGTGAGTTGAATAATGCATGTGGGCTCATTGTGTCATCCTGTGTTTTTAAAACAAGCAAACCCCCCCAACCCCTCAATCCCCTCGCCACATCTCGGCCCAACTGAGCATAAACAGTGTTAGAGCAGACCTGAGGATGAATCATCCAAATCTCAGTCCATTCACTGCAGAGAGGGCACCGGATGCCTAATGGATTCTTAGTGTCTCTGTCAGGAAGACATCGCCCTCCTTTTCCCAAAAGCTGGAGGAGTTTGAGAAATCACTTAATTCTACGGGACTGATATTTATTTTTCTGTGGAAAAAATGTATCTTACTAATATAAAATACAAGATAAATAAAAGGAAGGCGGTATTTCATAATTCATGTGGGAGATTGAGAAGGCCTATAACAAAACAGTACCCATGTTGCCGGTTTTACCGATTAGGTCTTGCTCAAAAGCGCTCAGACAGGATGGTCTCTTCCTGTCAAGAGGAATTCAACTCAAGCCTCCTGGATAAATGACATTACTAGGCCATTCTGGTTTTGTGTTTTACATTTCACGATTAGTTATCACATTTTCAGCTGGATGATCAAACTGTTAACATGCTTTTTATCAGCAGTTTGTGGAGGTTACAGGAGAGTTATGAATTCCTGAGCAGAAAAGCTGAATAATAATGTTTCCATGTGTACTGTACACATACTGAACATACAGGGGTTCTTTCTACATGCCACACCTTGTACTGTAGGTAGATACAGTAATGGTGCCTGGCAAAACAAGAGCTATGGTATTTATAGGAACAGGCGGGTTCATTGCTGACTAGATTATTTTTTTTATTTTTCAGTTGCGATTGGATGATGTGGAAATCTGGCTAACAAAAGACTGTTGTTTCTCTCTCTCTTTCGCCTTGTCTCAACTCTGCAGCATCACAGGGGGATTTTAGGGAGGGGAAACGGACAAAAGAGGAGCAAAATAGGCAGATGAAGTAAAGGCAATGCAGAGACAGAGAGAGAGAGAGAGAGAGAGAGAGAGAGAGAGAGATAGAAACAGAGGGAGCATCCCCGGCCAAATCGGATTGGGGCAGTTTGTTGTCACACAAAGGCTACTGTTTCTTGGCACCACAACACTAAATGATGTTTGGCAAGCACATCAACACTACTGGCTATCGTTCACAGACACACACACACACACACACACACATACACACACACACAAAGACTTCTTAAATCACACCAGACTCAAACCATAAATAGAATCTGTGCACATACGTATTCATATTAAGTTTAAAATCACTTTCTCGGTGAAACTGAAATATAATATCCGTGTCATTCGTTTTCTTTTTTTAGAAAATCAGGAACACACTCTACACACACACACACACACACACACACACACACACCTCTCTCTTTTCGCACTATTCCCACATAGCTTCGCCACCACAAAGCCCCGCGTTTCTGGTCCACACACAAATATCTTTCCACATGCATCAATAATTCAGCAGCATTATCTTTACATGATGATTAATATGATTACATTTACCATCGCGGTCACATTCCTTCTTCCTTCTATCTTCCTAAATGGCATTAAAATTAGATTAACACACTGAACACTCTATGGATATGATTTATTTACAGGGTCTGGGCTCAGAATGGTTGATACAGAGGATGATAAGTGTATGTTTTACTATGCCACAGCCCAGAGGACACGTGTGTGTATACATACTTTCTAGTTTGTGGAAGTCTACCCTTGATATTGCATCAACCGTCAACCCCTGCATTACTTTCTCCCCCCCGCCAAGTTGGTCCACTTTATATCCAAGCACAGCTGATGCAGACAGAGGATGCATTTCTTTTTAAATCTTCGCTCATGTGCTGTGAATACACTGAGGAGGGTTCGACAAGATCATCAAAACTGGACACATACTTTTGACAGGATGTTTTGGAGCTGCACCGGCCGACCTTACTATAACGCTCTTAGGGCTCAAATCCTCGTCTCTGTTTCAGTGCCCTTTCCCTTTCAGAGATCGAAAACAATGGAGAACGATAAAAGAAAATAAGGGAGAGGTAGGGATGAAGTCACTGGCCTGATTCAAAGTGAGGATGTCGAGATCTATGGACTTAACCCCTTACACCACAGGGGAGCAGTGCTTTTCTCCATCCTTGACCATATTCAAAAGCCTCTAGCTTCTTCCTTCTTCTCTGGTTCTGGTTCATCAGCTTCTTTCTGCCACTACTCTACTGTCTCGTTGCTGTATATCTGCCCAGTTACACAAAGACTAATTCTAAAATAACTCAATTCGAAAATAACTCAGCTTTGTTTCTCCGTGTATTCATCTGTCCCAAAAACATTCCCCCTCCCCTGCCATCGTTCTCCGTCTCTTATTCCCATTTTTCTTCCCAGCGAGTTTCTGTCCACAGGTTGTGTATCCTTCCATCCCGTTTCTATTTCAAGAGTTTCACTCACAAAATGAGATTCTGCCATTCGAAAAGAAAATCAACTCCAAGAAGAGAAGAAATTGTATGAATGCAAATGTGCTGCTGAAGCTAGGCACTGTCCACAGGCCTTTGCATACAAAGTGAGTGCGATATTAGCAGGATTACATACACTTTCAACACCTGCGTCTCACTGGGTTTTTTTTTCTTCTGCTGCACAGAAATTAAAGCGTTTTAAATACTCAGCATTGATTGACAAGCTCGTTTAGTTTTTTTTCCCCCAAATATAACAACGAATTTAGAAGCAGCAGTGACAGACACCTTCTCTGCACCTGCTGCGGAAACTGAAGCATCACAACGTCCCAGGAATGACGCCACGAGAGCACCCACACGCTCTGACTGACAGTTGGTCTATGGGAAGAGCATGTAGCTCCCATTATTTTGCCAAAGTCAACGGGGCCTTCATCTGATCTTGCTTTTGCTTTGCCACACGGTCTGGGAAATCAGTTGTATAATGTCTTTGGACATTCTACAAGCTCTGGAGGAGCTCTCCAAAGGATTGTGTCATTTGAAAGACACAAGCATCCATCAGGCCGGGAGGTTTTAATGAAAGATGCTGTCAGGGTTCATTAGAAGAAGTAAAAGATCCAGTGAGAGTTCGTTTTGGAACTCAAATTCAGGATATCTCGACCTCTGGTGCTCCCCCAATTTTGCTGGAGTGGGCCCTTGAAGAAACACACAAACTATTCCTCATCTCTTCTGGCATTCTTCTGTCGGCTCATTCCTTTATCGGTTTCCTCCAAGCCATTCCCTCACTCAATCTCTCTCTCTCTCTCTCTCTCTCTTTCTCTCTCTCTCTCTCAGGCCCCAGCCATCTGCTCTGCGTGCCCTGACGTGTGCATGAGCACCCATGAGAAGCCCAGTGGAAGTAATCGTCTGTTACCACTCAGGCTTCAACATGTTGTCTGCCCACTGCACATACCTCTTTGGCTTCCTACAAATCCACTGTGTGTGTGTGTGTGTGTACGTATGAGAGAGACCAACAAAGAAAGACCACTACTATTCACTTATATAAGGGTGTGAACATTGTTTCTCTCTGCACCTGATGCCCAACACACACCTATGCCTCCCTGCTACATTTGAAGATCACACTCTGTGCCACAGTACGTCTCCTCACTCCTATATGTTCACTTCCTTTAGAACTAATTGCATCAGTCATTTTATGCTTCATTAGCATGCAGGAGGTCCCTTTCTGAATTTCCATTTGCTTTATTGGCATGACATGCAAATAGAGTTATGTTGCCAGAGCATGCATGAAAAAAAAAAGAGAGAGAATGGTTACAAACAGATGTCATTCATGGTGGCTCGATGCACGCTGACAGGTTATTTGTTATCCGTCTTGTGTTGCTCTGTGGCTTTTAGTCCTGTGGTGTTTCAGTCTTTGCCCAACAGGAGAAAAAAGAACATAAATCTTTCTCTCTGAAGACACCTCTGAAGGCCAGAGTCAGAGGTGATTTTCCAGATTTTATTCAGCCATGAACAACGCTGATGAATTCGGAGCACAGCGGTGCTGCGTTGCAGGAGCAATCTGCTCGGCGCTCGACTGCAACTTGATTTTTTAACTCTTTGCGTTTTCTCTGAAGAAAGCCAAGTATCCTCCGACTGACTGAACTTTGTTAATAGCATCTTCATCTATATGGAAATAAAGGAAGGTGCGCTCTCGGGCTGTGCTGCCATTGTATAATTGGAAATAATGACTGTTAATGAGGTTTTTCTTCGGAAATGCACACATGCACACTCTCGCTGAACGACGAAAGTGGCTTAATGGTTAGGATCTACAATAGGGCCTTAATCTACATGTGGAGGGGTAGTGGGTTAATACATTATTTCCTTTTGCTGTCATAAATGGATTGCCCCTCCATGGGCTGCAGCTGAGAGAGAGAGAGAGAGAGAGAGAGAGAGAGAGAGAGAGAGAGCTTCTCTTATGATGGGAGAACTGCGCTTCAACAACGTGACTGCATCCCGAGAACAGGAGAGAGGGAGAGGGGGGTGAGAGGAGATGTAGATTCATTTGGATCTCCCCATTATGTTCAATGGAAGCATCACAATACAAGTGCGACCCCTACTGGCACAACGTCAGTCTGATTCCTCCTCCACTCTGGGCTCAGACGCTTCATACATACAGTGGAAGATTTTTTTTTTTCTTTTTGGGGGGGAGGCAAAGCTCGTGATCAGTCTCTGTCATGTTTCAGGGAGAGGGGGGGTGGGGGGTGGCACAGACGCAAAGATTTGACCCTAAAGATCTCATTAGAACTGCGAGAATAAGCGGCGTGTTCTTGGAGACCCCCCTCATGTATAACGCTGCCTGTTCGTCCTGGTATGGGATGGAGAAGAGCTGGAAGTTGTGCCAAACCAGTGGCGCGATCAGAACCTCCACACTCCCGCAATGTGTTATCCAAACCTCTGGATAGAAATCGGAAGAAAAGCGCACCCATCTTCATGTATTTGGTGTGGCGTCTGCGCTGCGTATTCTTTTTGGGGGTAAAAACCGGCATCACAGTACGATCATTGGGGGGGGTGGTTGTTGGGTTCGTGCGCCCCAGCTATCAAAGGGAGGGAACGTTTCTTTGAATTTCACCTGTACAGTCAGTTCATGAGTGTTATGAGGAATTTATGGCGAAAGACTCAATGTGCAGCTCATTTTTGGCCGGCTCCTAAAAGGAGAGCTTTGAAGCAGCATGCGCTGCGCTCACTGCGCCAGCGTTATGAATTATGAGGAAATGATACTTGACGTAAGAGCTGAGAGAAGAGATTTTTTTTTTTTTTTTTT